>NC_134354.1:347327694-347565853 GCF_048569485.1 Anomaloglossus baeobatrachus | reverse complement strand
GGTCCGATTATAATCCACAGACTCGATATCCCATGACAATCATGGCTCTGCTACATCCTGAGGTCGCAGTGCGTGGTCACATTAGAAAATGCGACTGAGCACTGCGACGTCAGGTAACACACTGGCTGAGCCACAGTTGAGACTGTTTACATCAGTGTGTTCACCTGAGGTCACAGCTATCGGTTCCAAGGGTACCCCAGCTGTGACCTCAGGTGAACTCATTGAACTCAAATCCGGTAATCTGACATTAAGTTCAATAATCCTGGATTATTGACGTAAATGGTGCTTGATTAACCGGGACCATTGAAGTAAAGAATTCGGTAACTATTTTAAATACAGGAATTTTTTTGTGTGTGTGTGTGTTAGTGTTTTTCTGTTACTCACAGCGATTAGTAATGCAGGTGTGTTTCATAGACCCCTGCCCATTACTAACCTTGGGCTTGATGACAGCTGTTATTTCTATTTTTTTTTTTTTTTTATACAAATTACAGTTGTTAATAACCCCTTATATTACTGTGATTGCTACTGCACCAGGGCAATCAGGATGAGCAGGGTAAAGCTCCGGAATTGACGTATCCCCACAGCGATCTGCCACAGTGCTCCTCCTCCTTAGGTACCCCCACTGAACACCAAGCCGGTGTGTATGTTTGACAAAGGTCTAAAAGTGACCGAACGTTATGCTTTTGACACACCTTGGTTTTTGGATTTACAAAATAAAGAACTTTGCTTTATGCAAAATCATAATGAGGCCCAATACCATTCGCCTCCCTAGCCTGAGATTACCAGCCCCCAGCTGTCTGCTTTATTTTGTCTGGGTATCAAAATACAGGGAACTGTACACATTTTTTTCCAATTATTTATTTTTACATTTCACTCTGGGTCCCAGACAACTTGTGGGAGGGCAACCAATGACAGATGCCAGCAGTCTGACTGCAACCAATCACAGATGCTGTCACAAGCAGTGAATATTCATGGGATTTAATGAGCGGACTCGTAATCACTAAGTATAATTGTCCCGCTTTAATCCCCATTTTGCTTCCTTTTGCAGCAACTAGCCCTTACCAACATCATTTGATAACATTTAAGTTCAGGTTCTTTATTGTGGGTGCACACAATCCGAAAACAATGCGCCATTGACGTAGCGTGTCTTCTGCGGACACGCGGGTGCTCTCTGCAGGAGATCACAGATACCCTTGCCACGATTGGGCTCGGCCGCTGCGGACTTTTGCTCTCTTCTCGCAGCATAAATTAACCTGCTGTGGCTTGGAAAGCCAAGCTGTGTGTCAGATTACACTGTGGAGAAAAAAAAAGCATAGTGGGCATGCGATTTCTATAAATCTCATTCACTGTGCTTCTACTGTAGTACTACTTTACTTCTAGAAGTGGGAAAGGAAGCAGATTACTCTGATAAGATACATTGCAAAGTTTCTTATGTACAATTGATATGAGAAGTTTGTTGAAAGTACAGTTCCTTTTTAAGACCTTGCTCGCTCAATATTTGCACAAAACTAACTTTGGTAATTTGCATTCTAGAGTAGGCACTGCACATTAATCTCATGTATGGAAAGCAAACCTATTATCAAGTTTGATTTATAAATGTGGTTCAAGGCTATAATGCAGACTGTTATTCAGGATCAGTACAGAGAAATCATGCACATTTTTTTTTTTTTTACACTTTAATTTTTACATACTTTTCATACATCGAATACGATGTACAATAAAAAGTATTGGGGTATCATGTTCTGGTTTGTCTATAAAGGTATCAGTCTTAAAATACTTTTGTCATTCTTGGGGCACAAGTATTTCAATTGATTTTATACATGTATAAACTGTAAAATGAAAAGAATGTACGTAGTGGTGAGAACTTATATTAGTATAAGTCATCAATCACATACTGTATCAAAACCTCTTAATATAGCCCCCCCCCTCTATAAATCATATGAAATTGTGATGTTTTGGCTTTTCACATCAGTTCTACTTGATATTGCTGATATTGTCTTGTCATACTAGGAAGGTTAGCCTCTAGTACTGTGGTTCCCAAACTACAGTCTTCATGACCCCCAACAGGTCATGTTTTCAGGATTTCCTTAATATAGCACAGGTGATAGCTTGATAATTATTCAATCACCTGTTCAATAGTAAGGAAATCTGAAAACATGACCTGTTAGGTGCCATGAGGACTGGAGTTTGGGAAACACTCAGAATAAGGAGCCAGCACAAATTCTAAATAGTCCTGCTTTTAATGTATGATGCCGCATGGCACCCTTCAGATAAATAAAATATTAGTGTAGGACTGCCCCTTGAGATTTGCCGTGGAGTGGCGGGGTAGCTCAAAGTATTGCAATATTTTGCCAAAAATCTCCATTTATTAATAAGTACAGTTTAGAATTTGTGCTGGCTCCTTATTCTGATTTGGGAAACACTGCTTTAGTACCAGCCAGATCTGAACGGAGTGGCGCACTGCATCTCCGTACACTATTTGGGGACCACTGCCGGATACTTTCTGGTACCCCATCGATCAGCTGTTTGCAGACTCCACAGCCACTTGAAGTACAGAGCCAGAACATCTCGGCTCCATACATACTGTTGTGGCCATTTTATGCTATTGTAGCTCCTATTAAGTAAATGTACACTATGGACTACCTACATTCACAGAACTACTACAAGCCAATTATTGGATATGCTGGGTGGTGAAGATGTCATCAATATCAGATCAATGGGTGTCAAAGGATAGATCAGCAATAATGTAGTTCTAAACCGTACCTGTTAACTAATGATGGGCGAGTGTGTTCGCCATTGCTCACTACGTGATTGTGCATCAGGGTACTTGAGTACTCTGTGTCACGCCATCTCTGAATGGCTCTAATTGGCGGTTAAAACAACATTTTTGGATGTAGTGTGTTTCCCCCAACCTCCAAACCCCTCCCCCCCAAAAAAAAAAAAACACAACCCTGCCCTCCCTCCCCTGGAAATGCTCTTTATGGCTGGCTGTATATGGGCGGAGAGCCAAACTATCCAATCAGCAATTTCCATTATACTGGTTACGCTAGTCGAGCCCATCTGAGCGTCTGACCTGCTTTACTCCAGTGGAGGGCACTCAAGCATCGTAGTGTTCAATCATCATTTCAAGCACTGAGCAAATGTAGTGCTCGCCCATCATTACTTTTACTCCTTTCTGCCAAAGCCTATTTTCACCTTCCTGACCAGCTAAATGTTTCACATCTGACTTTGAGTCTGAGATTTGTGTTTTTGTTTTTTTTCTAGACATGTAGTTCATGATGGTGGTAAATTTAGATCACTTTGATTTGCATTTATGAATATGTTGGAAATGTGATGAAAATAAAAAAAAAATTAGTAATTTTCCAACTTTGAAATTTAATGCCCTCAAAACCATGATGTTGCATAAAATATGTAATAATAATTTACCAAATACTACTTTGTGAGCATAGTTTTTGAAACTTTTTTGTTATGAAGTTGGAAGGAATACAAGTTTAACTGCAGTCTTTATTTTTCACAATTTAGACTATCTCCGCACACTGCAGTTTTGTCGTAACAACAAAAATGCACCCTGTGGCCAAACAAATGCATCTTATGGCAAAAAAGTATCAAAAAACGCATGCGTTTTTGGTGCGTTTTATGACCATGCATTTTTATGCATTTTTTTTTTTATCACCAATGGGTGAAAAACTCTGGGAACATGCTGCAATTTTGTGGTTACCACAAAAAATACAGCTCCCCCCCCAAAAAAGCAATGTATGTACAGCAAATGTGAAATCTCATAGACTCTTCTGGGGAAAGAAAAGCATGTAGTTTATGGTGATTTTAAAAGGTCACCACAAACTGCACCAAAAAATTGCAGCGTGCGCATCGGGCCTTAAAACACCAATTCTTTTTAGGGACTACATTACATTAGAAGTGACTTTGTGCGGCTTCTATCTGAAAGAAAATGCCCAAAACTGATAGTTTTAAAAACTGCACCCCTCAAGGTAATCAAAACTTCATTCAGGAAGTTTAACTTTTTAGGTGTTTCACAGGAATAAAATCAATGTGAAAAGAAACAATATTTTTGCTCAGTGTTGGTTTAGTCCCAAGTTTTTCATTTTCACGAGAGTAATAGGAGAAATGGGTGTCCACATTTTGCATTGCAATTTCTCCTGAGTACACAAATACTCCAATGTGGTAGGAAACTGTATAAAGTAAATCTTAACCCCTTCACGACCGGCTGATTTTGCGCGTTCCGTTTTTTTGGGTGGGTGGGGTTTGCCATTCTTCCGATAGATGTAACTTTTTTTTATTTTTCAGTCAATCTGGTTGTGAGGGCTCAATTTTTTGCGGAACGAGTTGTACTTTTTAATGAAACCATGAGTTTTACCATATAATGTACTAGAAAATGGCAAGAAAATTCCAAATGCGGAAAAAATTGCAAGAAAAGTGCGATTGCACTATTGTTTTTGAGATATTTTATTCACTGTGTTCACTATATGGTAAAACTGATGTTTTAGTGGGATGCCCTGAGGTAAGTGTGAGTTCGTAGATGCCAAACATGAATAGGTATACTTTTATCTAAGGGGTTAAAAAAAAATCAGAAGTTTGTCCGAAAAAAGTGGCGTACTTTTTGCATCATTTTCCGCAACCCATAGCGGTCTCATTTTTCGGGATCTATGGCTTAGAGCTTATTTTTTTTGCATCTTGTGCTGACATTAACAGTACCATTTTTGTGCCAATGCTTCATTTTAATTGCCCGTTATTGTATTTTGCGTAAAATTTCGGGCGACCAAAAAACGTAATTTTGTCGCTTAGAATTTTTTTGTCACTACGCCGTTTACCGATCAGATTAATTGATTTTATATTTTGATAGATCGGGCATTTCTGAACACTGCAATACCAAATGTGTGTATTTTTATTTTTTTAACCCTTTAATTTTCAATGGGGTGAAAGGGGGATGATTTGAACTTTTAGGTTTTTTATTTTTCAAAACTTTTTTTTTATTTTACTAGGCTCCCTAGGGGACTATATGGATCAGCTGTATGATCACTCATTCATTTCTCCTGATTTTAGAGCAGCATCGCTTAAATCGGGAGAAATGCTCTTGTCTTATAACCTGCAGTACTCAGCTGCTGGTTAAAGGACCTGAGTCATTTGAGCTACAGGAGTAATCACATGGCCCTGTACTACCATGACAATGCCCGGATCCATGTGATCATGTCACGTGACTTCAGGTATCGGGCGGTGAGTAAACTACCGCGATCGCCGTTAAAATGGCACTGTCACATCTTGACAACGCTATTTAAAAGGTTAACAGGTACGGGTGGATTGCTATTCCAGAGGCACACATGTCAGCTGTACAAATCAGCTGACGCGTGTGGCTCTATGCCTGGAGCCCGCAGCAGCAGTTGGGGATTAACTATTACCGTAGTGACGTAATATTAATGCCCGCGGTCATTAAGGGGTTAATATGTAACTATGTTAATAAGTATTTTTACATTATTTAATACATTTTCTATTGAGCAAAATGTTGTGTCCCTGAATTGTGTATATGTAGGTTTATTATATGATGTAACCAGGGACATTATATGTTTATATTAATAGAGGCAGTTTATAGGTACTATACATACAGTGCCTACAAGTAGTATTCAACCCCCTGCAGATTTACACATTCGGAATTAACTTGGCATTGTGACATTTGGACTGTAGATCAGCCTGGAAGTGTGAAATGCACTGCAGCAAAAAAGAATGTTTCTTTTTTTATTTTTTTTTTAAATTGTGAAAAGTTTATTCAGAGGGTCATTTATTATTCAACCCCTCAAACCACCAGTATTCTGTTTGGTTCCCCTAAAGTATTAAGAAGTATTTCAGGCACAAAGAACAATGAGCTTCACATGTTTGGATTAATTATCTCTTTTTCCAGCCTTTTCTGACTAATTAAGACCCTCCCCAAACTTGTGAACAGCACTCATACCTGGTCAACATGGGAAAGACAAAGGAGCATTCCAAGGCCATCAGAGACAAGATCGTGGAGGGTCACAAGGCTGGCAAGGGGTACAAAACCCTTTCCAAGGAGTTGGGCCTACCTGTCTCCACTGTTGGGAGCATCATCCGGAAGTGGAAGGCTTATGGAACTACTGTTAGCCTTCCACGGCCTGGACAGCCTTTGAAAGTTTCCACCCGTGCTGAGGCCAGGCTTGTCCGAAGAGTCAAGGCTAACCCAAGGACAACAAGGAAGGAGCTCCGGGAAGATCTCATGGCAGTGGGGACATTGGTTTCAGTCAATACCATAAGTAACGTACTCCACCGCAATGGTCTCCGTTCCAGACGAGCCCGTAAGGTACCTTTACTTTCAAAGCGTCACGTCAAGGCTCCTCCACAGTTTGCTCATGATCACTTGGAGGACTCTGAGACAGACTGGTTCAAGGTTCTCTGGTCTGATGAGACCAAGATCGAGATCTTTGGTGCCAACCACACACGTGACGTTTGGAGACTGGATGGCACTGCATACGACCCCAAGAATACCATACCTACAGTCAAGCATGGTGGTGGCAGCATCATGTTGTGGGGCTGTTTCTCAGCCAAGGGGCCTGGCCATCTGGTCCGCATCCATGGGAAGATGGATAGCACGGCCTACCTGGAGATTTTGGCCAAGAACCTCCGCTCCTCCATCAAGGATCTTAAGATGGGTCGTCATTTCATCTTCCAACAAGACAACGACCCAAAGCACACAGCCAAGAAAACCAAGGCCTGGTTCAAGAGGGAAAAAATCAAGGTGTTGCAGTGGCCTAGTCAGTCTCCTGACCTTAACCCAATTGAAAACTTGTGGAAGGAGCTCAAGATTAAAGTCCACAAGAGACACCCAAAGAACTTAGATAACTTGGAGAAGATCTGCATGGAGGAGTGGGCCATGATAACTCCAGAGACCTGTGCCGGCCTGATCAGGTCTTATAAAAGATGATTATTAGCTGTAATTGCAAACAAGGGTTATTCCACAAAATATTAAACCTAGGGGTTGAATAATAATTGACCCACACTTTTATGTTGAAAATTTATTAAAATTTAACTGAGCAACATAACTTGTTGGTTTGTAAGATTTATGCATCTGTTAATAAATCCTGCTCTTGTTTGAAGTTTGCAGGCTCTAACTTATTTGCATCTTATCAAACCTGCTAAATCTGCAGGGGGTTGAATACTACTTGTAGGCACTGTAGATATAAATACATGCCTAAAGGTGGTGTCACACACAGCGACGACGACGTCGCTGCTACGTCACCATTTTCTGTGACGTTGCAGCGACGTCGCTGTCGCTGTGTGTGACATCCAGCAACGAGCTGGCCCCTGCTGTGAGGTCGTTGCTCATTGCTGAATGTCCTGCTTCATTTTTTCGTCGTCGCTCTCCCGCTGTGAAGCACACATCGCTGTGTGAGACAGCGAGAGAGCGACAAAATGAAGCGAGCAGGAGCCGGCGTCTGGCAGCTGCGGAAAGCTGTAACCACTGTAAACATCGGGTAACCAAGGGAAGACCTTTCCCTGGTTACCCGATATTTACCTTCGTTACCAGCCTCTGCCGCTCTTGCTGCTAGTGCCGGCTCCTGCTCTGTGCACATGTAGCTGCAGTACGCATCGGGTAATTAACCCTATGTGTACTGTAGCTAGGAGAGCAAGGAGCCAGCGCTAAGCAGTGTGCGTGGCTCCCTGCTCTCTGCACATGTAGCGACGTTATGATCGCTGCTGCGTCGCTGTGTTTGACAGCTAAGCAGCGATCATAACAGCGACTTACAAGGTCGCTGTTACGTCACAGAAAATGGTGACGTAACAGCGATGTCGCTGTCGCTATGTGTGACACCAGCTTAACAGACAAAATTTAGATGTCAAAGCTTTTTTTCAATTACTTACCGCAAGGTAATGAGCAGCGTTTCCTCAGCAGAGATTGACTTTATGGTATTTGAATATTTCAAATCTGGGTCAAGCAGGATCACCAGTCGATCAAAAGCTGGTTTTGTGAGTTAACAAAGGGAAACATTTTTCTGGATATCTGCAAAAAATGGAGAACAAATTAAAGAAACATTCGTATTTGCAATAGTGTAAGTTAGGGTACTTTCACACTTGCGTTATTTTCCTTCCGTTACAATCCGCCCTTTTGGGAAACAGCGGAATCCGTTAACGGATTCCGCTGTTTCCCATAGACTTGTATGGTTGACGGATTGTACCAAAAGGAGCTGCGTTGCTTCCGCTGGGCGACGCTCCGTTGCTTCCGCCCAGCGGGAGGAACGCAGCATGTAACGTTATTTTGAGCAGCGGAATCCTCTGGATTTCACTGCGCATGCTCTTTTTTTTTTTTTTTTTTTTTTTTTTTTTTTAAATCAAACTTTATTTTGGCTCGCGGTGGCCGAACGTTCAGCTGAGCGCCCGGCCGTCGGCAAGCGACAGCGCTCAGCTGAATGACCGGCCACCAGCATGCCCGGCCGCCGGCAAGTCACAGCGCTCAGCTGAGCGCCCGCCCGCCGGCATGCCCGGGCGCCGGCAAGTGACAGCGATCAGCTGATCACCCGGCGGCCGGCTGCAGGGAGCGATCAGCTGATCACCCGGCGGCCGGCTGCAGGGAGCGATCAGCTGATCACCCGGCGGCCGGCTGCAGGGAGCGATCAGCTGATCACCCGGCGGCCGGCTGCAGGGAGCGATCAGCTGATCACCCGGCGGCCGGCTGCAGGGAGCGATCAGCTGATCACCCGGCGGCCGGCTGCAGGGAGCGATCAGCTGATCACCCGGCGGCCGGCTGCAGGGAGCGATCAGCTGATCACCCGGCGGCCGGCTGCAGGGAGCGATCAGCTGATCACCCGGCGGCCGGCTGCAGGGAGCGATCAGCTGATCACCCGGCGGCCGGCTGCAGGGAGCGATCAGCTGATCACCCGGCAGCCGGGAGCGATCAGCTGATCACCCGGCGGGCGGGAGCGATCAGCTGATCACCCGGCGGCCGGCTACTGGGAGCAATCAGCTGATCACCCAGCGGCCGGCTGCAGGGAACGATCAGCTGATCGTTCACTATAGTCTGCCGCTGGTAAAACCGGGAAAAAAAAAAAAAAAAAAATCAAAACGAATTGCGTTGTTTTGCAGCATCCGTTGCATCCGTTGTGTCACTATATGCAACACATCCGTTGCATCCGTTACACAACGCAATGCAACGGATACCGTTCAACGCAAGTGTGAAAGTAGCCTTAGTTACAATGGGTACGGAAAGTATTCAAACCACTTTTAAATTTTTCATTTTTTGTTTCATTTTTTCATTTCATTTTTTCTCATTAATGTACACTCTGCACCCCATCTTGAAAGAAAAAAAAACAAATGTAGAAATTTTTGCAAATTTTTTTAAACAAGAAAAACTGAAATATCACATGGTCATAAATCTTCAGAATCTTTACTCAGACACTCACATTTAAGTCACGTGGCAATCCATTTCCTTGTGCTCCTCCTTGAGATGGTTCTACTCCTTCATTGGAGTCCAGCTGTGTTTAATCTGTTAGGACTTGATTTGGAAAGGCACACATCTGTCTATATAAGACCTCACAGCTCACAGTGCATGTCAGACCAAAGGAAAATCATGAAGTCAAAGGAACTGCCCAAGGAGCTCAGAGACAAAATTGTGGCAAGGCACAGATCTGGCCAAGGTTACAACATAATTTCTGCAGTACTCTAAAAATTGTTTAAAAGAACTGAGAGTCCTCAGTGGTTGATAGTCTTAGAACAGTTTTTTTTTTGTTTTTTTTTATTCTTAGTCCTGTTGTGTATAAATATGTGACTCTTCAGATTTTGTGTTATACCATGCCTGATGAAGAGACCTGAGTAGTCTCGAAAGCTTGCAATTATTACCATCTTTTCAGTTAGCCATTAAAAGGTATCAACCACTGAGGACTCTCAGTTCTTTTAAACATTTTTTTTTTTATCTCTACTGGCTAACACGGTACAAAGAGATATTTTACTTGCAGTACTCTAGGCTCCTAAAAGCACAGTGAGCTACATAATCCTTAAATGGAAGAAGTTTGGGATCACCAGAACTCTTACTAGACCTGGCCGTCCAACCAAACTGAGCAATCGTGGGAGAAGAGCCTTGGTGAGAGACGTAAATAAGAACCCCAAGATCACTGTGGCTGAGCTCCAGAAATGCAGTGGGGAGATGGGAATAAGTTGCACAAAGTAAGCTATCACTGCAGCCCTCCACCAGTCGGGCCTTTATGGCAGAGTAGCCCGATGGAAGCCTCTCGTCAGTGCAAGACATATGAAAGCCTCCATAGAGTTTGCAAAAAAAAAACACATGCTGGACTCCCAGACTATGAGAAATAAGATTTTCTGGTTTGATGAGACAAAGAATTATCACCAAAAACTTCTAAGCGGTATGTGTGGAGAAAACCGGGCATTGCATATCTGCCCAATACAATCCCAACAATGAAACATGGTGGTGGCAGCATCGTGCTATGGGTTTTTTTCAGCGCAGGGACAGGATGACTTGTTACAATTGAAGAAAAGATGAATGTGGCCAAGTACAGGGATATCCTAAAAGAAAATATCTTCCAGAGTGCTCTGGACCTCAGACTTGGCCAAAGGTTCACATTCCAACAAGACAATGACCCTAAGCACATAGCTAAAATAACAAAGAAGTGGCTTCAGAACAATTCTGTGACCATTCTTGACTGGCCCAGCCAGAGCCCTGACCTAAACCCAATTGAGCATCTCTGGGGAGACCTGAAAATGGCTGTTCACCATCCAACCTGATGTAACTGGAGAGGATCCCCCAAATCCAGGTATGAAAGACTTGTTGCATCATTCCCAAGAAGACTCATGGCTGTACTAGCTCAAAAGGGTGCCTCTACTCAATACTGAACAAAGGGTCTGAATACTTACGACCATGTGATTCATCAGTTTTTCTTGTTTAATAAATTAGCAAACATTTCTACATTTCTGGGGGGTTTTTTCTGTCAAGATGGGGGATGGAGTACATTAATGAGAGAAAAATTAACTTTTTTTAAATTTGCCAAATGGCTGCAATGAAACAAAGTGAAAAATTTAAAGGTGTCTGAATACTTTCTGTACCCACTGTAGATACAGTAGGTAGAGAAATGGATAATAGATTTTAGTATACATATAACATACATAAAAATTTTTGTAGATTACATGTTTAACTTAAATCCTGTACAAGACACAGTAATGCCCCTTGTCTCACGTTCCATTAGGAGGGGATTCACCTACATTTTTTTTCTGTCTTTCCTATAGCAATATATAAATACGTTAATGCCCAACACAGATAAAACCCTTCAAAATAGTGCATGAAAATCTTATTTGAATCTATACAGTAATGTGGGCATAATACCATGGATTTACATGTGCGACATCACCATCAGCGTCTTCAGATCCCGCGCGTGAACGCTTACCATTCCCGAAGCCTCGTTTTCTGGGTGCTTGATTTTCATCTTCAGACGCGCACTCTGCATGACCGGAACTACAGGAGTCTTCTGATAATGCGCAGTGCGCATCTGAAGACGAGAAGCAAGTGTAGGAAAGTGTATATAGATATGCGTGTTGGTGTTGACTATGAGCAAAAGGCACACCTGTAGCGATGGCATCTGACCACTAGATGTCAGCGACACTCACTGTTCTAAATTTTAAGTGTTAACAAATTAATACTTGAATAATTTTGTGAGTACTGGGATCTAAATAACATGAACTGTGCAGTGAAAATGCGATTTTGCAGCTTGATTTATAAAATATTTTAATTGCACCATTGCTCTGTCAGTCAAGCTGAGGATGAATAAAGTTTTGTTGTGAATAGAAGTCAGTTGGTTGCCACGGAGACTACGCTGAAATGAGCAGTGGTTTGTGTGTGTTCCTGTGACTGGTGACGTCTGGGACAATAATCCTCAATTTCTGTTCGGTGGAGAGCGTGAAAAAGAAAGAAAACCAACAACGGAAGGTCATTGAAAAGAGCCGGCTGGTTTGTGAAGTGTGCCACATTGCCCGTGGAAGGGTAAAGCACTCTATATCCAAAACAGGGAGGAGGTACCTCATCATCTTCGTTCCATTTTAAATTCTCCTTGACCGGTCGAACGAGATTAGCTAGGGTTAGCTAGGTGTTTAGCCCAACCTAAATAACTGGTCTCTAGGGGACGGTGTCAGTGAGGTGAACTGTATTAGTCTTCTCAATGACTGTTGATAATGCGGTGCGAAGTTCAGAAAGGCCACAGGAATTTTCCCAAGGCACCCTCCTGCTCGGATTGGATTTTCTCGCAGAGCATGTTAAAAAGAAATTAATATTTGTATTTCTTATAAATGGGAATTGAATATGGTCACTTATTTTATATATTGTTCTTGTTGGTAAACTTGGGTTGAATTCTGCTTAGCTGTACAGTTCCTGACAACAGTTCTGTCGCTTATCCATGTTATGTAAATAAAAGCTTATAACCTGACCTTTAAATTCATCCATTGGTTTTATAAATTACTCTTTTGAAAGCTGAAAACTTCCCAAATTTAGTTTAGGTTATGAAAATAAAATTGTTGCAAAGTTGAAATATTGATCATTTAATAAGCACAGAAAGGTTAGATTTTTGGCAAGACAAAAGTTTTGTCGTCTTGTCATATAATGCACCCAATCCTAGTTTACATCCTCACCTGTGCTCACTAAATGATCAGTTAATTAATGTGTGTATAAAAAGAAACCCAGCACCCCAGACCTTCAGTTGAACTTTAACTTGACCTCTGAGAACATGCCAAGAATCCACCCTGCGACCAAAGACTTGATTATCAAGTGGCTGAAGACCAGATCCACTGCAGAGGTGGCTGGCACCTTTAATGTGTCTCAGCATCAAGTACAAAGAATTAAAAAAAAGATTTGAAGAGACTGGAGATGTTTTTAACAAGACCAGGTCCAGCAGACCCCGCAAGTCAACTGCTGAGGAGGAATGTTTGTTGGTTAGAAAATCCAAAGCCAGCCCCTCTTCATTTGCAGCAGAGCTCCAAAAGGCCTGGTCATCTCAAGTCACTGTGACAACTAGAATAGTTTGTAGGATTCGGTCTCAAAATGGCCTCCATGGTCGAATCAGTGCCCAGAAGCCAGCACTAAACAAAAGGCAATTAAAAAACCATGTGGCATTTGCCAAGTCCTACAGCCTGCTAAACAGATGGACGCTGGAAAAGTGGTTGAAGGTGGATTTCTCTGATGAATCTTCAGTTGAATTACACCACAGCCACCACAAACACTGCAGGAGACCTACTGGAGCCCGTATGGATCCAGAAAAGTTACGTTTGGTGGTGGAAAGATCATGGTCTGGGGTTACATTCAGTATGGGGATGTGTGAAACATTTGCAAGGTGGAAGGCAATATCAATAGCTTAAAATATTAAGAAGTATTAGCTACCTTTTACATTCCCAGTCATAAAAGGGGTCAAATTCTGCAGCAGGCTGGTGCTCCATCTCATACATCCATCTTTTCAACAAAGTTCCTCCTGGCAAAAAAGATCAAGGTGCTCAAGGACTGGCCAGCCCAGTCACCAGACATGAACATCATTGAGCATGTTTGGGGTAGGATGAAAGAGGAAGCTTGGAAGACCAAACCAAAGAATCTAGATGAACTCTGGGAGGCATGTAAGACTGCATTCTTTGCTATTCCTGATGACTTCATCAATAAATTGTATGAATCATTGTTGAACTACATGGATGCAGTCCTTCAAGCTCATGGAAGTTTACACAAAATATTAAATATGGCTCTAATAGCACCACAACATCATTCACCAATGTTATGCAACATATCTTTGTATGAGAAGTTAATTATTTGTTTGAATTTCACATTACTGTCTATGAGGCGACAAAACTTTTGTCTTGCCAAAATCTGACCTTTCTGTGTTCATTAAATGATCAATATTTCAGTTTTGCAGCAACTTTATTTTCATAACCTAAACCAAATTTGGGAGGGTTTCAGCTTTCAAAAGAGTAATTTATGAAACCAATGGATGAATTTAAAGTCAGGTTATAAGCTTTTATTTACATAATATGGATAAGTGACAGAACTTTTGTCAGGGACTGTACAGCTGAGTTTGGTCATATTGGGATCCCGGGGAGTTTATTGATCGATCGGATTTATTGATGGATAGTGTTAAGATTGTGAACCAGGAGAAAAGACACATATTACGGCTTCTCCTTTGGAACTAACCCTGTGTAGATCCAGGCATATTTAGGGGAGGGGGGTGGCATTATTGGCTCCAGGGATGACATCCCATTTTAGGGACCACGAGTATGTGGCTGTTCTCCTGGTAAGAAAATTAGAAACCAAATTCTCTTGTACGAGTTGTTTGATTTTCACTATTTTACTAGTTTTCCTTCCCATACAAACAGGGGCGAGTTTTGTGACAATAAATCTTATTGTTTTACCATCGTTTTTGGAAAACTCCTCTGTCCTGTCAGTGGCATCACTGTATCATAGCGGAATCGTATCCCTGCCGTCGCCCGGAAGTTTTGGGAAAAAGTGAAAGGGGATCTCTTACATTTTTGGCGTAGTTGGCAGGATACAGTGTTCGCCATGGACAGGGACGATGGTATTTTGGCTCTTAGAGCTCCTCTTGACGCTTTGGTGAATCATCTTTTGAAGTTTAACGGTTACAATATACTGCTTGCAGATTGGATAGAGAGGCTGAAAAGCGCTATTGCCCTATACAGAATCGCTGCTGATGTACAGGTAGAGGTGGCACTTAATGCTCTGGAGGGGGATGCCAGGAAGTCGGTGTTATTGAAGCCGAAACAGAAGCGTAAGACGGAGGATGAAATCATAGAGATATTGGAAGGCTCTTTTGATCATTTAGCCACCGCTGGACACTTAAGGGTCAAGCTGTTTGCGCACATACAGAGAGATGAGGAAAGTCTGGTGCAATCTGCTATTGCACTAGAGGAGTTATATCGAGGTGTTCGAAAGAAATCCGCATCGGTAGTAGAGACTATTATAGATGGAGATCATGTTTGTGAGATCATTTTATAGAGGGATTACAAAATGACATGTTGCGGGGTGAACTGTCCACACTAATGCGAAAGAAAGCTGATATAACTTATGAGGAAATACAGAAAAAGGCAATGGCTCGCAATATGGAAATGAGAGGGGATACCTCTCATAACTGTGTTCAAGTAGTAGGAAAACGACAGGATCCACAGAACATGATGCAGGGAAAAAAAGGGAACCAGCACGATCTGAAATTGGCATGCATCATATAAAAAGTGAAAATTCACAAATTTATTCCAACTGTACTATAATAAAAAAATGAGATTTTTAGCAAATAATTGATCAATTTTTTGAGCCACCCCTGCCAACGTCACGGCAAATCTCAATAGGGGGGGTCCTACTCTACATTCTGTATTTCATGTGCCATGCGGCCTCCTAGATAAAGTTAAAAGCAGAACCATAATGGAGCACACATACCTGCAACCTGTATATAGCCGCTTCCATGTTGCAAAAAAGGCACTTGTGGATAGAGACCAGCCCAGGTCCCAGCATGTGGAGCAAGCCCTACACATCCCAGGACTATATCAGAACTGATCCTCCCAGTGTCAAACAGCAACCATTGATAAAGGCGGACCAGATCCAAGAATGGTGCTTAATTAGCATTGCCTGTGGAAAGGGGTGAGGTAACTGAGTCTGTCTTTTGATCATTTAGCCACCGCTGGACACTTAAGGGTCAAGCTGTTTGCACACATACAGAGAGATGAGGAAAGTCTGGTGCAATCTGCTATTGCACTAGAGGAGTTATATCGAGGTGTTCGAAAGAAATCCGCATCGGTAGTAGAGACTATTATAGATGGAGATCATGTTTGTGAGATCATTTTATAGAGGGATTACAAAATGACATGTTGCGGGGTGAACTGTCCACACTAATGCGAAAGAAAGCTGATATAACTTATGAGGAAATACAGAAAAAGGCAATGGCTCGCAATATGGAAATGAGAGGGGATACCTCTCATAACTGTGTTCAAGTAGTAGGAAAACGACAGGATCCACAGAACATGATGCAGGAACAGATGTTCAGCATGCAGAAGTCAATGGAGCGGTTGGAGGAAAAGCTGACCCGAATGACAGCTTGGGAAAACACCATTGACCGCCCGAGGTTCGGTACGGGCAGATCGGCACCTTCACCTTCTTCGGAATATTTGCCTTAGGAGAGACGGGGGCAGGGAAGACCCCCTTGGGTGGGGAATGAAAGGGCTTGTGCCAGAGTATCGGAACCAGGGTGTGAGGTGCTGCTGGAATTGTCAGGAACCTGGACATTTAAGATGGGATTGTCCAAGGCGGGACCCAAGAGATGGTGACACGTCAGCTTGTGGCAAAGGAGAAACCTACTTCCGAATAGATCGGTAGGAAAATCTTGGAGCTGATGGAGATGGAATATTCCTGGATCACCCCCATGCAGATAAAATGACCCGAGGCGACCTTGCAATCAGCGTTTTCTTGGGGAGATGAGGACTTTGGGTGTCCTAATTGGATTTAACATGAGATCAATACCGGAGATGCCCCGCCGATTCGGGAAAGGTACCGTCAAATTCCACCAACAATGTACCAAGAGGTGAAAAACATGTTATCTCAAATGCTGGATAATGGGGTGGTTCGTCCAACTCAAAGCCCTTGGGCAGCTCCAGTGGTGCTGGTCTGAAAAAAAGACTGTACTCTCCGATTCTGTGTAGATTATAGAAAGCTGAATGCACACACCGTAAGAGATTCCTATCCTCTGCCTCATGTTTAGGAGTCTTTGTCAGTGTTGGGAAAGGCTACATATTTCTCTACCCTGGATCTTGCCAGTGGATACTGGCAGGTTCCAATAGCTGCAAAAGATAGGGCAAAGATGGCATTCATCTTGCCTATGGGCCTATTTGAGTTCAATCGGATGCCTTTTGGTTTGACTAATGCTCCCGGTACTGTCCAATGACTGAGAGTATTGTCTGGGTGAATATAATTTTGAGTCAGTACTGATTTACCTTGACGATGTTATTATATTTGGAGACACTTTCGAGGATCATCTTCTGAAGCTTCGGCAAAGACTCCAAAAGTTGATGGATACAGGGTTAAAAATTAAGCCCAAAAAGTGTTGTCTGTGCCGCAGACAGATTGAATATCTCGGTCATGTTATGTCGGCTGAGGGAGTAAGACCAGCTGAGAGCAAAATTGAAGCCATTCGAAAGTGGCCTATCCCCGGGACTTTTAAAGAAGTGTGGGCCTTTTTGGGGTTGGCTGGTTATTATCACCGGTTTGTGAAGGATTTCGCCAAGATGGCTGAGCCTTTAAATGAGTTATTGAGGGGTACTAATCAGGGCCTTAAAACTGGGCTTGTTCGATGGACTGATAGATAACAAGAGGCGTTTGATCAGATCCGGAACACTCTTACTCAGTTACCCCTGTTGGCATATGCGTGCTTTGATTGTCCTTACAGGTTGTATACCGATGGCAGTCTGCATGGATTGGGGCGGTACTAGCCCAGGAACAAGATGGGAGCAAGCGAGTTATTGCATATTTGAGTTGGTCTCTGGGAGACGAAGAAAGAAATTATGAAAATTATAGCTCTTTCAAATTAGAGATGTTGGCATTAGTGTGGGCCATGACTCATAAATTTGCTAGTTACCTGGTAGGCTCAGAAGGTCTCGTCTTGATTGACAATAATCCACTTGCTCACCTAGGAATGCCAAACTAGGAGCGCTAGAACAGAGGTGGATGGCCAGAATGTCAAAATTCAATTACCAAATCTGGTTTCGCTCTGGGAGGGAAAACGCGAATGCTGATGCATTGTCAAGAGTACCCCATAAAATCCTGGAGAGGGCAACGGATGAGGATTTGGAAGACACAGAAATACCAGATCTTAGACGGCTGCCGGTATTCGTAGATGTAGTCTGCTTAAGTGGGATAGATGCTCAGATAGGCACTTTACTAGTTAGAACTCGACAAGATTGGGTCCAGGTGCAAGATGAGATTTAAAATTGGCCTTGATCAAGCAGTGGTTGAATGATCACTCTTGGCCAAAGGGAGATGAGCAAAACAAAGCGCGAGGGGTAGAAATTACTGCGACAATAAGATCGGCTTGCTGTAGCCGATGGAGTTCTGTATCGTTGCATGTACAGTGCAGACCAAAAGTTTGGACACACCTTCTCATTCAAAGAGTTTTCTTTATTTTCATTACTCTGAAAATTGTAGATTTACATTGAAGACATCAAAACTATGAATTAACACATGTGGAATGAAATACTTAACAAAAAAGTGTTTAACAACTGAAAATATGTCTTATATTCTAGGTTCTTCAAAGTAGCCACCTTTTGCTTTGATTACTGCTTTGCACACTCTTGGGATTCTCTTGATGAGCTTCAAGAGGTAGTCACCCGAAATGGTCTTCCAACAGTCTTGAAGGAGTTCCCAGAGATGCTTAGCACTTGTTGGCCCTTTTGTCTTCACTCTGCGGACCAGCGCACCCCAAACCATCTCGATTGGGTTCAGGTCTGGTGACTGTGGAGGCCAGGTCATCTGGCGTAGCACCCCATCACTCTCCTTCTTAGTCAAATAGCCCTTACACAGCCTGGATGTGTGTTTGGGGTCATTGTTCTGTTGAAAAATAAATGATGGTCCAACTAAACGCAAACCGTATGGAATAGCATGCCGCTGCAAAATGCTGTGGTAGCCATGCTGGTTCAGTATGCCTTCAATTTTGAATAAATTCCCAAAAGTGTCACCAGCAAAGTACCCCAACACCATCACACCTCCTCCTCCATGCTTCACGGTGGGAACCAGACATGTAGATTCCATCCGTTCACCTTTTCTGTGTCGCACAAGATCTCAAATTTGGACTCATCAGACCAAAGCACAGATTTCCATTGGTCTAATGTCCATTCCTTG
The DNA here is from genome assembly GCF_048569485.1 of Anomaloglossus baeobatrachus. NCBI lineage: Eukaryota > Metazoa > Chordata > Amphibia > Anura > Aromobatidae > Anomaloglossus > Anomaloglossus baeobatrachus. Next base: position 347,546,970 of record NC_134354.1, on the reverse strand, counting down.
TGTTCTTTAGCCTAAACAAGTCTCTTCTGCTTGTTGCCTGTCCTTTCAGTGGTTTCCTAGCAGCTGTTTTACCAAGAAGGCCTGATGCACAAAGTCTCCTCTTAACAGTTGTTCTAGAGATGTGTCTGCTGCTAGAGCTCTGTGGGGCATTGACCTGGTCTCTAATCTGAGCTGCTGTTAACCGGAGATTTCTGAGGCTGGTGACTCGCATAAACGTATCCTCCGCAGCAGAGGTGACTCTTGGTCTTCCTTTCCTTGGGTGGTCCTCATGTGAGCCAGTTTCTTTGTAGCATTTGATAGTTTTTGCCACTGCACTTGGGGACACTTTCAAAGTTTTCCCAATTTTTTGGACTGACTGACCTTTACTTTAAGAAATAATGATAGCCACTCATTTTTCTTTCCTTGGCTGCTTTTTTCTTGCCATAATTCAAATTCTAACAGTCTATTCAGTAGGACTATCAGCTATGTATCCACTAGACTTCTGCACAACACAACTGATGGCCCCAATCCCATTTATAAGGCAAGAAATCCCACTTATTAAACCTGACAGGTCACACATGTGAAGTAAAAACCATTTCCGGTGACTACCTCTTGAAGCTCATCACGAGAATGCCAAGAGTGTGCAAAGCAGTAATCAAAGCAAAAGGTGGCTACTTTGAAGAACCTAGAATATAAGACATATTTTCAGTTGTCTCACACTTTTTTAAGTATTTCATTCCACATGTTTTAATTCATAGTTTTGTTGCCTTCAATGTGAATCTGCAATTTTCAGTCATGAAAATAAAGAAAACTCTTTGAATGAGAAGGTGTGTCCAAACTTTTGGTCTGTACTGTATGTTAATGCTCAGTTAGGGTATCCCTGGCAAGTGGTGATTCCAGGATCCCTGGCTCCTGAGGGGGCTCGTGAGGCTCATGTACAAGGTGCTCATTTTGGGCAGGATAAAACTTACAAGTGACTACGTAGATTTGTTTATACTCCTGGTTTAGAAGAGGTTGTTCACCAAGCGTGTATTCAGTGTTGTACCTGTGAAGTCAACAAATCCTGTGAGGAGATGCCTCCAGTATAAACCTTTGTAACGTCCGCCCCGTTAGAAGTTTTGATGATCGAATATTTGTCTGTGGGTTCCTCAAAGAATGGACATACGTACTGTCTAGTAATGACAGATCATTTCACAAAATATGCTGTGGTGGTACCCACTAAGGATCAAACTGCGGAGACAGCGGTTCAAACTATCTGCAAACACTTCATTCAAGTGTATGGTTGCCTGAAAAGAGTACACTCTGATCAAGGAGCCTGTTTCCAAGGTAAACTTATAACGGAGTTCCTTCAGTTGTATGGTGTGTGGCAAGACCCCTTGAGGTGCCTAAAAAATAGAGCTCCCCCACAAGTGACCCCATTTTGGAAACTAGAGCCCTCAAATTATTTTTCTAGATGTTTGGTGAACACTCTGAACCCCTGGGGGCTTCTCAGAAGTTTATAACGTTGAGCCGTGAAAAGAAAATAAATCTTTTACCACAAAACTGTTGCTTAAACTAGGTAGCTTTTTTTTTCGCAAGGATGTCAGGAAAAAATGCACCATAAAATTTATCGTGCATTTTTCCTGAGTACGACGATACCTCCTATGTGGTGGAAAGTAATTGTTTGGGCGCATGGCGGGGCTCAGAAATGAAGGAGCGCCATTGACAGCAAAATTGGTTGGAATCATTAGCTGACGTAATGTTGTATTTGGAGACCCCCTGAGGTGCCTAAACAATGGATCTCCCCCACAAGTGACCCCATTTTGGAAACTAGACCCCTCAAGGTATTTATATACAGTGGAACTTTGTTCTCGTTAACCAATCTGTTCTGGGAGTGTGCTTGTTAACCAAGTTACTTGTTCAGCAAAGCAAGATTTCCCATAGGAAATTCGTCCCACAACCTGTTAAATGTCCCATTCCACACACATACAAACACGCACAAACACACATATTATGCTCACCTTACCTACCGTTCCCTCGCCGGCCTCATGGGACTTGTAGTTTGCCCGTACAGGCTGTGTATCGGGTAACCATGTGACCGATGCAGGACCTTCCGCTCCCACCGTGCTGACGTCAAAGGCAGGATCTGCTTGCCTCTGATTGGCCAGTACGCTGCCTTTGAGAAGCGGCTGACAGGGGAAGGTCCTCCCTCGTCGCTACAGGATGTATATCTGTAACCATCGCGACAAGGGTGGACCTTCCCCTGTCAGCCGCTACTCAAAGGCAGCGGGTGTGTACTGGCGAACTGCAAGTTCCATGATGCCGGCGAGAGAACGGGAGGTAAGGTGAGCATAATATGTGTGTGTGCGTGTTTGTCTGTGTGTGTTTGTGCGCGCTTTTGTGTGTTTGTGTGGACTGCAAGAGTGGGTTAGAGTGCGGTGGATGTGCGGAACCGGAAGTGTGTGCGGTGAGTATTTTGTAACCGAGTTACAAATTTATAGCAAGCTTTGCTCATTCAGCAAAATACTCGCTAACTGGGTCACTCGTTAAGCAAGGTTCCACTGTAGATGTTTGGTGAGCCCCAAGGGGCTCCACAGAAGTTGATAATGTTGGGCCATGAATACAATTTTTTTTTTAACCACAAAACTGTTACTTGAACCAGGTAGCTTTTTTTTTTCACAAGGGTATCAGGAAAAAATGCACCATAAAACGTATTGCGCAATTTTTCCTGAGTACGCAGATACTTCACATGTGGTAGAAAGTAATTGTTTGGGCGCATGGCGGGGCTCAGAAGAGAAAAAGCACCATTTGATAGCAAAATTGGTTGGAATTATGAGCGGACACCATGTCACGTTTGGAGACCCTCTATGGTGCCTAAACAGTGGAGCTCCCCCACAAATGACCCCATTTTGGAACTAGACCCCTCAAGGAATTTATCTAGATGTTTGGTGAGCCCCTTGTACCCCCAGTAGAAGTTGATAACGTTGAACTTAAAATTATTTTTTTTTTTTTTACCACAAAATGTTTGCTTCAACCAGGTAGCTTTTTTTTTTTACAACGGTATCAGGAAAAAGTGCAGCATAAAATTTATTGTGCAATTTTTCCTGAGTACGCAGATACCTCATATGTGGTAGAAAGTAATTGTTTGGGTGCACAGCAGGGATTGGAAGAAAAGGAGCGCCAATTGACTTTTCAAACGCACAGGCGCCGTGCACTGATCGGCCGCTGCAGGACGCACGGTCGGATGAGATACCAAAAGCGACGATATGTAATACGTAAAAAAAAAAAAAAAGTCACGCCGAAAATTGACTACAGATCCGTTATGTGCATCCCTGATCAGTGCTCGGCCGCTGCAGGACGCACACACGGATGAGATGCAAAAAAACGACGCAAGCTACGGAACAAAACCCCCAAAACCCGCCGAAAATTGACCACAGATGCAGATACGTTATCTGCATCACTGATCAGCGCTCGGCGGGACACACAGACGGATGCGGTGTAAAAACGGACAGGGGATAAAAGAAAAAAAAAAATACAAAAAAAAAAAATTATACTCACAGTAACCAGAAGATTTGCAGGAGGATCACTGACCAGAGGAACTGCAGGAGGAATACAAGGCAGAAAGTGGACAGCTTCTTACAGGAGAGCAGCAGGCATGAAGTTGGACATCTCAGAAGAAGACCCAGGAAGGACCCAGCGATGGAGGCAGATGTGATCGGGCCAGTGAAGACCTTGGACGACTCGGGGGACGTCAGAGAGAGAGCAGATGGAGAGGGGGAGAGGGAGACCGGAGAAGCAGAGGCAGAATGGGAACAGAATAGAGATCACGGTGGGGGCAGATCCGTGGCAGGGGGGCACATTGGCAGGGGGCAGATCGCGGCGGAGGTCAGATCGCGGCGGGGGGCAGATCGGGGGAGCACATTGGCAGGGGGCAGGGCCATCACGAGAGCGTGCAGGGACCATCAGGGGAAGCGCGCAATTCTCACATGGAGCAGGAGTGGCGATTGGGTGGCGGCAGCAGCAGCGTTGGCGTGGTACTAAAAGTACGATCGCTCCAATCAGTGCTGCAGGCAGGGCCGTATTTACCATTAGGCACCCGTGGTCCCGTGCCTAGGGCGGCAGGATGCAGGGGGCGGCACCTTCTAGCAGTAAAAAAAAAAAAAAAAAATTTTTTTTTTTTTTTTTTTTTTTTTTTACACATTCATTAAATCCGCTGTATTTTCGGAGGGGGGAGGGGGGAGAGGCCCACCTTTATTTATTTGTATCCACGTCAATTAAGACGCGAATGCAGACAAACTGCAGCGGCCGGGCACAGAGAGCTGATTGACCCCGGAACTGCTGGCGGCGGCGCCTGCACTTCCGGGGTCTCCTTCCTGAGGCTGATGCTGGGGGAGGCTGGGAGGAGGGAGGCTGATGCTGGGGGAGGCTGATGCTGGGGGAGGCTGGGAGGAGAGAGGCTGATGCTGAGGGAGGCTGATACTGGGGGAGGCTGGGAGGAGGGAGGCTGATGCTGGGGGAGGCTGGGAGGAGAGAGGCTGATGCTGGGGGAGGCTGGTGCTGGGGGAGGATGATGCTGGGGGAGGCTGGGAGGAGGGAGGCTGATGCTGAGGGAGGCTGGGAGGGGGGAGGCTGGGAGGAGAGAGGCTGATGCTGGGGGAGGCTGGGAGGACGGAGGCTGATGCTGAGGGAGGCTGATGCTGGGAGAGGCTGATGCTTTGGGAGGCTCGGAGGAGAGAGGCTGATGCTAAGGGAGGCTGATGCTGGGGGAGGCTGGGAGGAGGGAGGCTGATGCTGGGGGAGGCTGGGAGGAGGGAGGCTGATGCTGGGGGAGGCTGGGAGGAGGGAGGCTGATGCTGAGGGAGGCTGGGAGGAGGGAGGCTGATGCTGAGGGAGGCTGATGCTGAGGGAGGCTGATGCTGGGGGAGGCTGGGAGGAAAGAGGCTGATGCTGAGGGAGGCTGATGCTGGGGGAGGCTGGGAGGATGGAGGCTGATGCTGAGGGAGGCTGATGCTGGGGGACGCTGGGAGGAGGGAGGCTGATGCTGAGGGAGGCTGATGCTAAGGGAGGCTGGGAGGAGAGAGGCTGATGCTGAGGGAGGGGGAGGCTGGGAGGAGAGAGGGGGAGGCTGGGAGGAGAGAGGCTGATACTGGGGGAGGCTGATGCTGGGAGAGTTTGGGAGCAGAGAGGCTGATGCTGGGGGAGGCTGGGAGGCGAGAGGCTGGTGCTGGGGGGGGCTGATGCTGGGGGAGGCTGGGAGGAGGGAGGCTGATGCTGGGAGGAGGGAGGCTGATGCTGAGGGAGGCTGGGAGGGGGAAGGCTGGGAGGAGGGAGGCTGATGCTGAGGGAGGCTGATGCTGGGGGAGGCTGGGAGGAAAGAGGCTGATGCTGAGGGAGGCTGATGCTGGGAGAGGCTGATGCTGCAGGAGGCTCGGAGGAGAGAGGCTGATGCTGAGGGAGGCTGATACTGGGGGAGGCTGGGAGGAGAGAGGCTGATGCTGGGGGAGGCTGGGAGGAGTGAGGCTGATGCTGGGGGAGGCTGGGAGAAGAGAGGCTGATGCTGGGGGCAGAGAGGCTGATGCTGGGGGAAGCTGGGGGAGAGAGGCTGATGCTGGGGGAGAGAGGCTGAAGCTGAGGGAGAGAGGCTGAAGCTGAGGGAGAGAGGCTGATGCTGGGGGAAGCTGGGGGAGAGAGGCTGATGCTGGGGGAAGCTGGGGGAGAGAGGCTGAAGCTGGGGGAGGCTGGGGGGAGAGAGGCTGAAGCTGGGGGACGCTGGGGGGAGAGAGGCTGAAGCTGGGGGACGCTGGGGGGAGAGAGGTTGATGCTGGGTGGGCTGGGGGGAGAGAGGCTGATGCTGGGGGAGGCTGATACTGGGAGAGGCTGTGAGGGGGGAGGCTGGGAGGGGGGAGGCTGATGCTGGGGAGGCTGGGAGGGTGGAGGCTGATGCTGGGGGAAGCTGGGGGAGAGAGGCTGATGCTGGGGGAAGCTGGGGGAGAGAGGCTGAAGCTGGGGGAGGCTGGGGGGAGAGAGGCTGAAGCTGGGGGGAGAGAGGTTGATGCTGGGGGAGAGGCTGCTGGTGAAGGCGGGGGAGAGCGGCTGCTGCTGGGGGAATGGGAGAGAGGGGCCAATCCTAGAGACAGAGGACAAGGTTTTAGGGATAAAATCGATGGCGGGGGAGTGTAAGGACTCAGAATGAGAGGGGGGCAGCATTGGGAGCTCATTATGGAGAAGGGGCAGCATGTGTGGGCTCAGTATGGAGTGGAGCAATGTAGGGGAGTCAATATCAAGAGTGGGGTAGTGTGTGTGTGTGTGTGTGGGAGGGGTGTCTCAGCATAAGCGTTAGTGTGGTGGTCTTAGGATGAGTGGGGCAGCATGGAGGTGTCATTATGAAAAAGAGGAAGGCAGCATTAGGAGCTCATGGAGAGGGGCAGCATGCATGGGACATTGTGAGGAGGGAACAGCATGCATGGGAAACTGTGAGGAGGGAGCAGCATGCATGGGACACTGTGAGGAGGGGGCAGCATGCATGGGACATTGTGAGGAGGGGGCAGCATGCATGGGACATTGTGAGAAGGGAGCAGCATGCATGGGACACTGAGGAGGGGGCAGCATGCATGGGACATTGTGAGGAGGGGGCAGCATGCATGGGACATTGTGAGGAGGGGGCAGCACGCATGGGACATTGTGAGGAGGGAACAGCATGCATGGGAAACTGTGAGGAGGGAGTAGCATGCATGGGACATTGTGAGGAGGGGGCAGCATGCATGGGACATTGTGAGGACGGGGAAGCATGCATGGGACATTGTGAAGAGGGAGCGGCATGCATGGGACATTGTGAGGAGGGAGCAGCATGCATGGGACATTGTGAGGAGGGAGCAGCATGCATGGGACACTGTGAGGAGGGGGCAGCATGCATGGGACATTGTGAGGAGGGGGCAGCATGCATGGGACATTGTGAGGAGGGGGCAGCATGCATGGGACATTGTGAGGAGGGGGCAGTATGTATGGGACATTGCGAGGAGGGGGCAGCATGCATGGGACATTGGGAGGAGGGGGCAGCATGCATGGGACATTGTGAGGAGGGGGCAGCATGCATGGGACATTGTGAGGAGGGGGCAGCATGCATGGGACATTGTGAGGAGGGGTCAGCATGCATGGGACATTGTGAGGAGGGGGCAGCATGCATGGGACATTGTGAGGAAGGGGCAGCATGCATGGGACATTGTGAGGAGGGGGCAGCATGATGTGAGGTCAATGTGCAGATCATATTTCATAATTGAGGAAGGTGTGGTGGATATAATTTATAAGGGAGGGCAGTGTGTAGTTTATTAGGGGCAGTGTGACAGTCACAGTATATAAGTGGGGACGGTTTGGTGGGAATATTTTATACTCATGCTATGTTTTGATGTGCCTGTGGTGATTCCCATGGGGGGGGGGGGGTTAGTGCCCTTCGTTTCTCATTGATACTTTTTCAAGTGTTTTACAGAGTAGATCTGCCTTAAACAGATGTCGTGTGCGAAAACTCAGTGTTACATTGTCACTAAGGGGCGCGACCACTTAAAGTGCCTAGGGCAGCACGAAGGCAAAATACAGCCCTGGCTGCAGGGGCTGGGGGGCGCCATGTTTGAGCTCCAGCTATGATGTGCTGCAGCTGCTGCGGCACCTCATAGCAGGATCTCACAGTATCGCACTGGTTCAGGCATTGCTGTAGCCGAAACCAGTGCGAACGATGTGGTTGGCCGTTCAGATTTGAAAAGCCAATCACAACGATCGTCAATGGGGGGTGGCGATGCCACCCCCGGGGTCAAGCAACGGTCTCCTGCTGTAAGAAACAGCAGGGGACATAATTTGAAAGCCGTTGCTATGGCCGCGGCAATCAAATGAACTTTAGGCAGTAAAGTTACGTCCCTGGTGGTTAAGTCATGTAAAAATAGGACATAACTTTACTGACCGCGGTCGTGAAGGGGTTAAATACAAAATCCTTTATTGTGTACATAAGGACAACCGTGACACATATTAAAAACATTTAAAATTGAACAAAAACATTTGTTCATATGACAACAATTAGTTCTTCCACTTGCACCAACGAAAGAAATACAATGATTGGATCACAATATTACAGTCATGATGAAAATGTACAGTACAGACGAAACGTTTGGACACACCTTCTCATCTCTAGAACAACTGTTAAGAGGAGACTTTGTGCAGCAGGCCTTCATGGTAAAATAGCTGCTGGGAAACCACTGCTAAGGAAAGGCAACAAGCAGAAGAGACTTGTTTGGGCTAAAGAACACAAGGAATGGACACTAGACCAGTGGAAATCTATGCTTTGGTGTGATGAGTCCAAATTTGAGATCTTTGCATCCAACCACCGTATCTTTGTAGAAAAGGTGAACGGAGGGACTCTACATGGCTGGTTCCCACCGTGAAGCATGGAGGAGAAGGTGTGATGGTGTGGGGGTGCTTTGCTGGTGACACTGTTGGGGATTTATTCAAAAATGAAGGCATACAGAACCAGCATGCCTACCACAGCATCTTGCAGTGGTGTGCTATTCCATCCGGTTTGCGTTTAGTTGGACCATCATTTATTTTTCAACAGGACAATGACCCCAAACACACCTCCAGGCTGTGTAAGGGCTATTTGACTAAGAAGGAAAGTGATGGGGTGCTACGCCAGATGACCTGGCCTCCACAGTCACCAGACCTGAACCAAATCGAGATGGTTTGGGGTGAGCTGGACCGCAGAGTGCAGGCAAAAGGGCCAACAAGTGCTCAGCATCTCTGGGAACTCCTTCAAGACTGTTGGAAAACCATTTCCGGTGACTACCTCTTGAAGCTCATCAAGAGAATCCTAAGAGTGTGCGAAGCAGTAGTCAAAGCAAAAGGTGGCTACTTTGAAGAACCTAGAATATAAGACGTATTTTCAGTTGTTTCACACTTTTTTAAGAGTTTCATTCCACATGTTTTAATTCATAGTTTTGATGTCTTCAATGTAAATCTACAATTTTCAGAGTCCTGAAAGTAAAGAAAACTCTTTGAATGAGAAAGTGTGTCCAAACCTTTGGTCTGTACTGTATATAGAAAAAAAAGAGCTCAAAACTGTATCACCTAATGAAAATGAGTCACACATATGTGAATTCAGCTACAGGGTGTAAGATAGTAACTGAATGGCAACTATGAGAAAAAAAATACTTTTGGTGGCTTCACATGCAATATATCTAAGGCATAACCATACAAGATATCATGAGGAAATTGTGGAATGCAAAAGACCCCTATGGCATTTATAACGTATTGTATAAGCAATATATATGAAATGCTAGTTAAGGTGTCCAACCAGCATGTTATTAAATGACACCTATATAGCATCCACAGGAGCAAAGAAAAATTGCATATATAATATCAATATAATCTGACCAATTAAGGTACTTAGTAATCGATACTATAGAAAAGGACCCCAATGGCATCAATAGCCAAATAAATGATTGTATCCATGTAATGCATATACCACTATAAGTTGCCCAAAAGTGCTGAAAAACCAGCAAATGGAAGGTATCTCATAAGTGCATAATATAATCAAAGTCCTGCAGCAGGGATGACATAGGCAGGAAGGCTCTAGATAAGACAAAAAAGTGGTACAAGAAGTTAATGAATGTAAATTCCTGAAGCAAGTTAGGGTACCGTCACACTTTAGCGACGCTCCATCGATCCCACCAGCGATCTGACTTGGTCAGGGTCGGTGGTGCGTCGCTACATGGTCGCTGGTGAGCTGTCAATCAGGCAGATCTCACCAGTGACCAGCCCCCAGCCACCAGCGACGCGTGGAAGCGATGCTGCACTTGGTAACTAAGGTAAATATCGGGTAACCAAGCAAAGCCCTTCGCTTGGTTACCCGATATTTACCTTGGTTACCAGCGCACACCGCTTAGCGCTGGCTCCCTGCACACGTAGCCAGAGTACACATCGGGTTAATAAGCAAACCGCTTTGCTTATTTACCCGATGTGTACTCTGGCTACGTGTGCAGGGAGCAGGGAGCCGGCACTGGCAGCCTGAGAGCGGCGGACGCTAGTAACCAAGGTAAATATTGGGTAACCAAGCAGAGTGCTTCACTTGGTTACCCGACATTTACCTTAGTTACCAGCGTCCGCAGCTTCCAGACGCTGGCTCCCTACTCCGTGCACATTCAGATCGTTGCTCTCTCGCTGTCAAACACAGCGATGTGTGCTTCACAGCGGGAGAGCAACGTCCAAAAAATAAACCAGCACTGTGTGTAACGAGCAGCGATTTCACAGCAGGGGCCAGATCGCTGCTCAGTGTCACACATAGCGAGATCGCTAATGAGGTCACTGGTGCGGCACAAAAACCGTGACTCAGCAGCGATCTCGTTATGTGAGAAGTACCCCTTACCTGACCCTAATGATATGGTAAGGAGGACAATACCCCATAATATAACACCATGAACAATGAGGTCAGGGAAAGAGACTAAAGACCCATAATCCCACGCATTACGCCACACCAGGTGGCTTTCTCGGGGAAAGGAAGACAGCAGTTCAAGCCATCTGCAAACACTTCATTCAAGTGTATGGTTGCCCGAAAAGAGTACACTCTGATCAAAGATCCTGTTTCCAAGGTAAACTTATAACAGAGTTACTCCAGTTGTATGGTGTGTGGCAGTACCGGACTACCCTCACTATCCACAAGACCATGGAGCTTGCAAAAGGTTCAATAGAACTCTGTTGCAGATGTTGAGAACCCTAGAGCAAGACCAAAAGAGTTGTTGGCCTGAGCTGATACCAGAGTTAATGTGGGTGTACAATAATCATGTGCACAGTGCAAGTGGGTTCTCTCCATACATGATGATGCTTGGGAGACCTGGAAAGGAAGTCTTGGAACTGAACTTTTCAGCGCCGGAAGGGTTCAAGTATCGAACTCAGCACGAGTGAATGCGGGACCATAAGTGCAAACTGGAGGCGGTACATAAGCTGGCAAAAGAGCGATTACAAAGTCATCCCCACCACGACCAGGGGGTGGTGTCTGGAGAAACATTTCGGCAAGGGAACCGAGTTCTGGTACGAGTTACTCGACCAGATGGGAAATTAGCTGACTGGTGGGAAAATATTCTGTATATCGTGATTAAAATCTCAGAAAGCAGTGTGAATACGATTACCCCTGAGGGGAGTGATGGTCCTTGTTGCACGGTGCATAGAAAATGGTTGAAGCGTTGTGTGTCCGTTGCCCCAGAACCACAGGATGAGATGCCGAAGTCGCCCAACCCATGGGTATTGACAAAACAACCAGGCGACATCTGGTGTGATTTTTTTCATGAGCCAGAGATAGAAATGAGAACTCAACCAAGAATCCATTTTTTAGAAGAAAAAGACACTGCATATAAAGGGCAGCACACCCAACATGTATGTTAATAAAAAGGATTTTATTGAATTTCAAGTTTAAAAACACATCTAAAAACTGTAAAACCCACACCAGGGTATCTCCATAAACCACAGCAATTGTGCAATATTCACACTGCGATTCTACAATTGTGTAACTATATAAATTAATCACAGTAATACAATAATTATATGTGACAAAATTGGAGCATGGGTAACCATAGTTACATCCTGATTATAAGAGGGAGAGCAAAAAAGAAAATGGTGGATACCACCCTAGAGAGGGGTACATGCTGCCCAATGGTATGCCCATCTGTGATGTTAAAGCTCCAAATAGAGGAGACCCTGGAGTACACCCCACGCGTATCGCCAACAGGCTTCGTCAGGGACAGAGTAGTAAAAAATTCAACACAAATCTATCTTATATACCATGTATGTATAATTAATTTGACCGTTTTCACCTGTGTGCTTAGTCCGGACCAGCTGGGGCTTGTGGTGCTCCACGTGTGCACAGTGTCGACCATGGTTCGTACAGCCCATAGTCAGCACTGTGCAGGTTTCATGAGACACAAGAACATTGAACCAAGGCACATCTCGCATCAAAAATCAACGCCACTCCATATGGCACATAATATTAAGAAGAAGAAGAAATGGAGCTTACAAGGCTATTGTTGTAAAAATATCCAAATTTTTATTATACAAAATTCATATTATATTAAAATCGTTACGATCAATATAGAAAAAGTACATATACGGTGCTTACATAGAGAAAAAGGTGAATTACCACACATAAATGGGAGAGCAAAGGTGATAACACCCCAAATAAGCATAAAGGGACAAAGGGTCAAAAGTGAATATAGATGGCTGGCTAGTGACTATGGCGTCTCTGTCTTGATAATAACCATAATTCTATGTAGCCCAATCAGCATAGATCTATAAGGCAGGACAGAGATTTGCCAAATATCAAGCTAAGCATGACAAAAAGTCACAGAATGACCAACAGGTATGGCGCCTTCACCCTGGCTGGACACATAAAGTAGTGTAGCCAAATCGGCATATGTCCGTTTTATGCCGGATAGGGATCGCCGGAAAAAAGCCAGTCACATGAAAAAGACCCTAAGAACCCATAACTTACACATGGTTAAGAAGAGGGGCAAGCACCAGAGCGTCCCAGGACAGTGCCACGAGCCTTCCTAGTGCCTTCGAAGGCTCGTGGCACTGTCCTGGGACGCTCTGGTGCTTGCCCCTCTTCTTAACCATGTGTAAGTTATGGGTTCTTAGGGTCTTTTTCATGTGACTGGCTTTTTTCCGGCGATCCCTATCCGGCATAAAACGGACATATGCCGATTTGGCTACACTACTTTATGTGTCCAGCCAGGGTGAAGGCGCCATACCTGTTGGTCATTCTGTGACTTTTTGTCATGCTTAGCTTGATATTTGGCAAATCTCTGTCCTGCCTTATAGATCTATGCTGATTGGGCTACATAGAATTATGGTTATTATCAAGACAGAGACGCCATAGTCACTAGCCAGCCATCTATATTCACTTTTGACCCTTTGTCCCTTTATGCTTATTTGGGGTGTTATCACCTTTGCTCTCCCATTTATGTGTGGTAATTCACCTTTTTCTCTATGTAAGCACCGTATATGTACTTTTTCTATATTGATCGTAACGATTTTAATATAATATGAATTTTGTATAATAAAAATTTGGATATTTTTACAACAATAGCCTTGTAAGCTCCATTTCTTCTTCTTCTTAATATACTGTGCAGGTTTCAGTACGCTAGTGAACCGAGACAGTAGTTCCGGCGTCGGCAGTTGTTATGGAGATGTTAGCGAGCGCGAGAACAAAAATAGTCGGGGATCGCGCATGCGCAACAGTGTATATGGTAATTCCGGCGTCAACGGTTGTCATGAAAACATTAGCAGGCGTAAAGATCACACAGCTATCAGCCGTGCAAGCGCATAGGGGAATTTCCCGATGATGAATGAAGTCGCGCTTAAAGCACCACACACGAATCGACATGGGACAAATAAAGTGAGTATAATTGTATCCATACGTTCAGAAAGCTTTTAAACCAAAATAGCCAATGTAAAATTACAGTATCAATATACATCATGCCCCGAGGCTGTTCATGGATGGAATTGATATCTACGACAATCTCAGGAGATACATGAACTGACCATACACCATGAGGTAATCAATAAATATTATCTCCTATCAAATTCAACTATTATTAGGGTGCAATAAGCCCATGTAATTCAAAGATACAAACAGGGGCACTTGGGGTCAATATGTCAAAGGATCTAATCAAAATTAATATAATTATATTGACATGACATCCCACCCAGCAATGCAACAGATAGTAAAAAAAAATATATATATAAAAAATTTTTACATTACATATGATACATTGCATTATATAAAGAGATATTATGTTTAATATTTTATATACAGAATACCAGGTGGTGTTACTAGTCAGTCCATATTCCTCACAAAGGCGTCCAAGATGACTTTCCTATGCTGGATCTCTCTTTCTTTATATGTATCCCATTCAAGTTGATATTTTCGGGTTCCATTATGAAAATGTTACGGTAAACTTCCCGTGCGTGGTTCTCTAGTTTTCTTAAGGGAAATGTATTCCCTCAGATCCATATCTTGAATCCATGCAGCCATATCCCATTACATCCAGATGGCTTGGAGCTCTTCAGATCATATATTCGCTAATTAGCCCAAGAAACCTGTAAAGAGAAGTTCCTCATTTAGTCTATATGGTGTAATAGAATTTAATCTAAAAATCCACCTAGATTCCATTTGAAGAAGCCACTTATGACAAGAGCCTCCTCTTCCATTGCCCTTGAATTTTTGTAGACCCAATACACGTATTCCCCTAGGATTAGCCCTCTGGTGATTTAGAAAATGGGTGGCAATAGGCAGTGGCGTAACTAGAGTTTGATGGGCCCCCCTCCACATACACCGACACTTGGGGTACGGGATAATGACACTGAAACTCTGGGTACAGGATAATGATGCTGACACTTGGCTCTTATGCACAGCACCCAGATTTCCCATGATCTGAAATGCCTCTATCAGCACCCAGCTTTCCTATGTTCTGATATCCATCTTGTCCTCGGTACCCAGCTTCCCCATGCTCTGCTATACATCTTTCCCTCAGCACCCAGCTTTCCCATATCAGAGCATGGGAAAGCTGGGTGCTGAGAGAAGATGTATAGAAGAGCATGGGAAAGCTGGGTGCTGAGGGAAAGAGCCTTTTTCCCTCAGCACAAAACGTTCCAATCCCCTGATTGTATCTTTGTCCCCCCTTGTATATAGTTCTCCAAATACAATAATGGCCCCAGCATTGTCTTCCAAATAGTATAAAGGGTCCCACATAACCCTTCATATATTAGAATACATTTCCATAGTCCTCCATGTATTATAATGCATTTCCCATAGTTCTCCATGCATTATAATTCACCCCATAGTACTCAATATATAATACTGCACGACATAGTCCTTCATATATTATAATGCACCCCCATAGTCCTCCATCTATAAAGTAGCCCTTCAATTATTATCATGAATTTCTCATGGTTCTCCATATATTATAATTCACCCCATAGTTCTCCATATATTATAATTCACCCCATAGTTCTCCATATATTATACTGCACCACATAGTCCTCCATATATTATAATGCAGCCCTATAGTCCTCCATGTATAAAGTAGCCCTCATAGCCCTCCAATGATTATAATGAATTTCTCATAGTTCTCCATATATTATAATTCACCCCATAGTACTCCATATATTATACTGCACCACATGGTCCCAATGTTTTATAATGCACCCCCATAGTCCATGTATAAGGTAGTCTCCATAGTCCTCCATATATTATAATGTAGCCCCATAGTCGTATATAATAATAATAATGCAACCCCATAAAACTTCATATTGTATCCCCATATTGTATCCCCATCCCCATACTCCTCCATGCATAATGCACCCCTATATTCCATGCATGTATAAGGTGTCCTTTATTTTGTATTATGCAGCCCCCCCAGACCTCCATATATAATAATACAGCCAGCCTCCCCAGTCCTCCATGTATAAAATAGCAGCCAGCCTCTCCAGGCCTCCATGTATAATATAGCAGCCAGCCTCCCCAGGCCTCCATGTATAATAATGCAGCTAGTCTCCCCAGGTCTCCATGTATAATAATGCAGCCAGCCTTCCCAGACCTCCATGTATAATAATGCAGCCAGCCTCGCCAGTCCTCCATGTATAATAATGCATCCAGCTTCCCCAGGCCTCCATGTATAGTAATACAGCCAGCCTCCCCAGGCCTCCATGTATAATATAGCAGCCAGCCTCTCCAGGCCCATGTATAATATAGTAGCCAGCCTCTCCAGGCCTCCAGATATAATATTGCAGCCAGCCTCCCCAGGCCTCCATTTATAATATAGCAGCCAGCCTCCCCAGGCCTCTATGTATAATGCAGCCTCTCCAGGCCTCCATGTATAACATATTGGCCAGCCTTTCCAGGCCTCCATGTATAATATAGCAGCCAGCCTCCCCAGGCCTCCATGTATAATGCAGCCTCTCCAGGCTTCCATTTATAATATAGCAGCCAGCTTCTCCAGGCCTCCATGTATAATATAGCAGCCAGTCTCCCCAGTCTACCATGTCTAATGCAGCCTCCCCAGGCCTCCAAGGATAATGCAGCCTCTCCAGGCCTCCATTTATAATATAGCAGCCAGCCTCTCCAGGCCTCCATTTATAATATAGCAGCCAGCCTCCCCAGGGCTCCATGTTTATTATAATGACCGATTCAAAGAAAATAGCCAACAACAATAAATAATAAAATAAACATTTCTTTTTTAACAATATATTAAAATTGTACAGATAAATAAGCAAGGGAATGGTGAGAAAAAGAAGGCTAGCAACACAGTACTGAGTACTAAAATGGTAGAATGTAATCTCAATAAAGTGCAAAAGTGCAGTTACATATACAAGGCCACCAGATGGCAGAGTAGGGAAAAAATGTGAATAGGCACAAGCAGAGACCAAATCATCATAAATGGTAATATAAATATTACAAATAAGGAACGCATATAATAGACCAATATATATCAAGGCTCAAAAGTGCTATCAAGATGATCAACAATAGAATGCATTATAATAAACCACCATGATGGTAAGTATCAGCAAGTGCCCACCCATAAATTACACCAACAGTGCCACTGGAGATAAAATCCATCAATTAGATTAGCAACATGATGTTGTAGAT
Source organism: Anomaloglossus baeobatrachus (assembly GCF_048569485.1). Taxonomy (NCBI): domain Eukaryota; kingdom Metazoa; phylum Chordata; class Amphibia; order Anura; family Aromobatidae; genus Anomaloglossus; species Anomaloglossus baeobatrachus. The sequence goes on along the minus strand of NC_134354.1, from coordinate 347,530,337 downwards.
AACAAACACCCAAAGTGTAACAACAAAGATAAACAACAAGGGTTAAATATAGATGGATATATCATCAGCAAATCTGTGTGTAGGCAGCCTCCACCCTACACGTGTTTCGGCGTACCTTCGTCAGGGATGTGTAGTGGGACAGCTGATACAGACGCTATTTAAATGAGCCTTAATCAATAAGAATACGAGAGTGTTCCCGCCGAGATTTATTACAGGGTGCATGCGCGAGACGATGTCGGGAAAGCGCCACCTGACCAGAGACGTCATCCGGAAACGAGGGGAGTGACGCGAGCGGCCGCCCCCACGTGACGAATCACGTGGACGCAGCTCGATCACGTGACCCAGCTCACTCTGCATAGAGACGCCCCCGGCCATGACGCGTCCCTGCACTATCCCCGCATGCGCGCATCCCGGAATATGATGTACTGGGACTACAGTAGATGACAAGGTAAACCAAGGAGAAGATATTTGGTTAATGCACATAATGATGGAAACTTTTAGGACAAAACGTCCATGCCAAACACATAAGTGATATAGTGATATGGTATCGTGCATGCAAATATATACAACACATAAAATAAAGTGTATGTGATAATGTGAATGTGATGTGAACAAAAACAAAAAGTGCAAGATTATATATATCCCTATCTATGGGAAGTGATAAAGGAGCACATGTAAATACATGTATGTATGGAACCTATGTGTAAGTGCACATATAATTAGACATATAAAATACAGCAATAAATAGAAATTACATAATAATAAGATATAAAAGTGAAATGCATGTATAATGCAGCCTCCCCAGGCCTCCATGTATAATACAGCCAGCCTCTCCAGGCCTCCATGTATAATATAGCAGCCAGCCTCTCCAGGCCTCCATGTATAATATAGCAGCCAGCCTCTCCAGGCCTCCATGTATAATATAGCAGCCAGCCTCTCAAGGCCTCCATGTTTAATATAGCAACCAGCCTCTCCAGGCCTCCATGTAGAATATAGCAGCCAGCCTCCCCAGGCCTCCATGTATAATGCAGCCTCTCCAGGCCTCCATGTATAATGCAGCCTCCCGTATCTCCAGGCCTCCATGTATAATGCAGCCTCTCCAGGCCTCCATGTATAATAATGCAGCCTCCCCAGACCTCCATGTATAATAATGCAGCCTCCCCAGACCTCCATGTATAATAATGCAGTCTCCCCAGACCTCCATGTATAATGCAGCCTCTCCAGGCCTCCATGTATAATAATGCAGCCTCCCCAGACTTCCACGTATAATGCAGCCTCTCCAGTCCACCATGTATAATAATGGAGCCTCTCCAGACCTCAATGTATAATACAGCCTCTCCAGGCCTCCATATATAATAATGCAGCCTCCCCAGACCTCCATGTATAATGCAGCCTCCCCAGACCTCCATGTATAATGCAGCCTCTCCAGGCCTCCATGTATAATGCAGCCTCTCCAGGCCTCCCTGTATAATGCAGCCTCTCTAGGCCTCCATGTATAATACAGCCTCTCCAGGCCTCCATGTATAATGCAGCCTCTCCAGGTCTCAATGTATAATGCAGCCTCTCCAGGTCTCCATGTATAATAATGCAGCCTCCCCAGACCTCCATGTATAATGCAGCCTCTCCAGTCCTCCATGTATAATAATGCAGCCTCCCCAGACCTCAATGTATAATGCAGCCTCTCCAAGGCCTCCATGTATAATAATGCAGCCTCCCCAGACCTCCATGTATAATGCAGCCTCCCCAGACCTTCATGTATAATGCAGCCTCTCCAGGCCTCCATGTATAATGCAGCCTCTCCAGGCCTCCATGTATAATGCAGCCTCTCCAGTCCTCCATGTATAATAATGCAGCCTCCCCAGACCTCAATGTATAATGCAGCCTCTCCAAGGCCTCCATGTATAATAATGCAGCCTCCCCAGACCTCCATGTATAATGCAGCCTCCCCAGACCTTCATGTATAATGCAGCCTCTCCAGGCCTCCATGTATAATGCAGCCTCTCCAGACCTCCATGTATAATGCAGCCTCTCCAGGCCTCCATGTATAATAATGCAGCCTCCCCAGACCTCAATGTATAATACAGCCTCTCCAGGCCTCCATATATAATAATGCAGCCTCCCCAGACCTCCATGTATAATGCAGCCTCCCCAGACCTCCATGTATAATGCAGCCTCTCCAGGCCTCCATGTATAATGCAGCCTCTCCAGACCTCCATGTATAATGCAGCCTCTCCAGTCCACCATGTATAATAATGGAGCCTCTCCAGACCTCAATGTATAATACAGCCTCTCCAGGCCTCCATATATAATAATGCAGCCTCCCCAGACCTCCATGTATAATGCAGCCTCCCCAGACCTCCATGTATAATGCAGCCTCTCCAGGCCTCCATGTATAATGCAGCCTCTCCAGGCCTCCCTGTATAATGCAGCCTCTCTAGGCCTCCATGTATAATACAGCCTCTCCAGGCCTCCATGTATAATGCAGCCTCTCCAGGTCTCCATGTATAATAATGCAGCCTCCCCAGACCTCCATGTATAATGCAGCCTCTCCAGTCCTCCATGTATAATAATGCAGCCTCCCCAGACCTCAATGTATAATGCAGCCTCTCCAAGGCCTCCATGTATAATAATGCAGCCTCCCCAGACCTCCATGTATAATGCAGCCTCCCCAGACCTTCATGTATAATGCAGCCTCTCCAGGCCTCCATGTATAATGCAGCCTCTCCAGACCTCCATGTATAATGCAGCCTCTCCAGGCCTCCATGTATAATTCAGCCTTCCCAGACCTCCATGTATAATGCAGCCTCTCCAGGCCTCCATGTATAATTCAGCCTTCCCAGACCTCCATGTATAATGCAGCCTCTCCAGGCCTCCATGTATAATTCAGCCTTCCCAAGGCTCTGGCCACCGTGTACTCACTAATTTATATTAAAAAAAAAAACACAAGTACTCACCCTCTCTCTTCCTTCCACCGCTGCTGTCCTCACCTCTCTCCTCGTTCCCCAGCCGCTGCTCTGTCCTCACCGCTTTCCTCTTCCACCGCTGCTCGTTCTCCCCTCTCCTCGTTCTCCCGGTGCTCCTGTCGGCATCCTCCCGTCCTGCGCTCTGTGCACTCAGCACAGCAGTCACACGGGAGTGACGTCACTGCGCAGGCACAGGGGGAGAATGATGATGCATAGCGCGGCACCGGCCGCGCTATGCTTCATCATTACTGGGCGCGGTGATGGGGGAGCCGCCGCAGCCGCTGACACCAGGCAGGGGGGCCCCATTGCCGCCACTGACACCAGGCAGGGGGGCCCGGTGTCTGCGGCGGCAGCGGGTCATATGGCGGCCACGTGGTCTGTGACAGATCAGCGCAGCTCCTCTCTCACTGAAAGGGGCTGGCTGCTGATCTGCCTGGTGGCCGCCGTGCCCCTAACCTCCCAGGCCCGGTCACAATGGCGACTGCTGCGACCGCAGTAGTTACGCCCCTGGCTGTAGGCGTAAGGGACTTACCCTTTCTCTGGTCCGAGGCTGCTAAATTAATGGTGGAAATATGCTTCTGGACCCTCTTCCTTAGCTCTTGAGAGGTCTGACCTACATATATCATATCACAGGGACAGATTAACGCATAAATGACGTTCCTTGATTTGCAGTTGATATATGCTGTTAACACATGTTCTTTGGTGTCCTGTGGGTTACAAAATTTATGGCGGGTTACCTGCATAAACTGACAAACATTGCAGTCCCCACATGGATAAGAACCTGCAGGGTTAAAGCCCCTGTTGAGTTTCACTTGGGGTTTTACAAAGTGACTATTCATTAAGGTGTCTCTCAAGTTCGGTGCCCTACATGCTGTTAAGAGGGGATATTCACTGACCACATTACCAGTCTGAAGATCTGTGGTCAGTATTGGCCAATGGTTTTGTAAGATATTTCTTATTTTTCCCCACTGATTGTTGTAGGTAGTGATGAGTCTCACCTGCCGATCTTGTCTTTTTTGTTTCATCACAATCAGTGAGGTCTGAGATTCCTGGTTGGCCCTCTGAAATGCCCTCGAGATGATGTTCTTGGGGTAGCCACATTCCCGGAACCTATGAGTTAGACTTTCAGCATGTTATCGGAACTCCCCATCCTCGGTACAGTTCTGTCTTGTTCTAAGAAACTGACCTGTCAGTATGCCCCTCTTAATGTGTGCTGGATGAAAGCTGTTAAATTGTAGCAGGCTATTCATCGCAGTCGCTTTCCGGTATAAGTTGGTAATGAGTCCATCGTCTTTTCTCAAAATTTCCAGGTCCAAGAACGTGACCTTAAAAGATGATATGGTACAGGTTAAATAGATATTAAGATCATTATGATTCAGTATTGTTATGAATTCCTGACATTCCTCTTCTGTCCCATTCCAGACAAAGAAGATGTCGTCTATATATCTTGACCAATGGGTCACTCGAGTTTTGAATTGGTCCAGGGCATATAAAGTAGTCGCTTCCCACCAACCTAAAAAAAGGTTGTCGAAGGCCGGTGTGCATCTCACCCCCATGGCCACACCAGAGGTCTGTCTATCGAATGTCTGGTCAAACAGAAAGTAATTATGTTATAATACAAAATCCCGTAGATCTATCAGGAAAGAGTCGTGCATGCGGTCAGAATGTAATTGCTTGTCCAAAAAATACGTGACCGCATGTATTCCATGAAAGTGCTCGATGTTGGTATATAGCGACTCTACATCACAAGTCACCAATAGGGACTGTGGTGATTATTGGATATTTTTACAAATCTGTATAAAGTTTGAAGTATCCTGAACATATGAAGGGATACTTTTGACCATGGGTTGTAGGAAGAAATCTACATAGATACTGGCCTTTTCACATAGACTCCCGATGCTTGCAATAATCGGTCTCCCCGGGGGTTCTTCACACATTTATGTACTTTGGGGAGCATATAGAACGTGGGTATCACCGGATGTTCCACCCACATATATTTCTTTTCTGTGTTGTTAATAACCCCATGTTGATATGCAGCATCCAAAATTCTTTGGAGTTTGCATGTAAAAATAGATGTTGGATCAGATGGTAATCGATTATAGAATTGGGGGTTGCTTAACTGACGTTTTGCTTCCCCCAAGTACATCTCTAAGGGCCATACTACAATGTTTCCTCCTTTATTAGCCTCTTTAATCAGGAAGGTGTTATTTTTCATGAGACTTTGAATGGCTGCCTTTTTTTGGGGTGTTAGATTGGATGCTAAAGGTATATCTTCTTTGAGTTGGAGTATATCCCTTTTAACCAGTTCAAAAAATATTCGTATAGATGGAACCAAAAAAAGAGATGGTAATATTGTGGACTTATTCTTATGCGGAAATTTTTTTCTACCGGAGCTATTTTCATTTTCTTTTAGAAGATCCAGAAGGTCACAAAAAATTAGTTGGTCATTGAAAGTGAAATCATTCAACATTTCTGTCTTCTGTGATGGGAGAGAAAAAGGCGCAATAGGGTCTTACCCGGTTTACAGGGTGGAAAAGGAAAAGAACAATGCACTCACCTTGCAGGGTTGTGCCAGTCACAACCCCTTTGCAGACGTGGATGAGCGCTTAGGTGGTTCAGCAGCGGCCCCGTTACAGAGCAAATTTTCAGCGTAAAAAAAACTGGGGAAAAACGGGTTTTTTGCTGCGCTAAGAGACCACGGAGACTCATCTGCCTCCTTCCTCAGGGAAAAGATTCTTTTCCCTGAGGAAGGAGGCAGATGAGTCTCCGAAACGCGTTGGAATGACCTAAATAAAAGGACAAATTGTTATATTCATGCTCGTGGTCTCTTAGCGCGGCAAAAAACCCGTTTTTCCCCAGTTTTGAAAAACAAGGCTGTGACAAAAAAAATATAGATCTTTAAATCAAAATAAATTTATCCAACCCATTTGTAGAGGAGAAGGGCAATCCTCTCTTCAATACTGTGGTTTCAAGTTCTGAGAGTGCATATGTGGACAAATTTATGATTTGCAATGTACCTTCTCTTACCTGCTGGGTATGGCTGGATGGATTAATCTCAATGGATTTGTCTACCGTCTGAATCGCATGTTGATCTTGTATGGTCCTGTTTGTTTTTTCGGTCTCGTTGTCCTTCGATTTGGTGTGCCTGTGATGCCTACCTCTTCGGGTCCGGTGTCTGCCTCGCTGCCGGTAGTTAATAAAAAATCACTTGAGCTAGATCTCCCCATGTTCTGTCTGTCATGAGCACCTGCTTGGTATTTGGAACTGTATGTTCTACGGGCATTGCCCCTGTGTTTCCATCTGAATGCGGCCTTAGTTTCAAAATCAACTTGATCTCTATTAAATTTTTTCCGCTTTTTTTTCAATTATCTCATGTTCGTACTTATCCATGGATTCTTTTAATTTCTGCTGAAACGTGGTAACCTGTGTAGTGTCCCCATTTCTTGCTAATTTTGCATCCAAATCTTTGATATTTGTTCTTGTAGTTGCCAAGAGTGTCCTGTCATGCTCAAGAAGCATATTTATCAATATGCTTGAGCATTGTAACAGCCCTTGTTCCCATGTCTCCTGAAAATCCAGGGCTCCCATGCAGGAAAAATAGATACACGTAGTCCTCGAGGAGCAATAACCGCTTTGAGGTATTCCTCTAAACTACGTATATTCCACCATAAGCGGATGCCGGTCTTATGGGTTGTTGTAAGATCAGACATTAATAATGATAATTCATCTGAGGTTTCCGTTGCCATATTCCTCTGAAAAAAGAGTGCCTGTTTGTGCCTGCCAGGCAGCTTCTCTAGCGTCCCAATCCATGGATCCAACAAGATTTTCCCTACCTCCACACCAGGACCAAAAAACCAATCAGTATATAAATTTAACACCCAAATAGGTCTGCGTGCCACCTCGAGAATTTTGACCTATAGAGGCCAAAAAGTTGCAATCAATTAATTAAGGAGTTAGGTGCACAGCAAGATTATATATTATATAATAACACAAGGGTGCTGCCACATGCAGTAAAAGACAATTTTTTTTAGAAGAAAAAGACACTGCATATAAAGGGCAGCACACCCAACATGTATGTTAATAAAAAGGATTTTATTGAATTCCAAATTTAAAACACATCTAAAAACCGTAAAACCCACACCAGGGTATCTCCATAAACCACAGCAATTGTGCAATATTCACACTGCAATTCTACAATTGTGTAACTATATAAATTAATCACAGTAATACAATAATTATATGTGACAAAATTGGAGCATGGGTAACCATATTCCACATTATACCAGGCGTTCAAACCAATTCCCTCAGAATAGCAATAATCAAAGTATAGTGATACATCCTGATTATAAGAGGGAGAGCAAAAAAGAAAATGGTGGATACTACCCTAGAAAGGGGTACATGCTGTCCAATGGTATGCCCATCTGTGATGTTAAAGCTCCAAATAGAGGAGACCCTGGAGTACGCCCCACGCGTATCGCCAACAGGCTTCGTCAGGGACAGAGTGGTACAAAATTCAACACAAATCTATCTTATATACTATGTATGTATAATTCAATTGACCGTTTTCAACTATGTGCTTGGTCCGGACCAGCTGGGGCTTGTCATCATCTTGGGTGTAGACAAGATGTGGCAGCCATCTTTAAATTACATGTGCTTATATATTGTATTAAGGAAAAAACACTACATATGCAATATATATATATACACACACACACACACACACACGTGTTAGTAAGAAACAAAAGCATTCATAAATATGTGTGTTAGTTTACATCTACTAAACTATATACCTGAGTCTATGAAATCGCTGAATTAAGTAGTTATTTAATTCTTATCCTCAACAAGCTTGGTAGAGTCCCGGGACTGTCGCATCTAATAGATGAGGCATTTCCGTGCGGCTGCTGGCTGATATTTTTAGGCTGGGACGCTCCCCATAACGTGGGGCTCCCCATCCTGAGAATACCAGCCCTCAGCCGTGTGGCTTTACCTTGGCTGGTATCAAAATTGGGGGGGACCGCACGCCTTTTTTTAAATTATTTATTTTACTGCACGATATAGACCCGGTGGCTGTGATTAGTTGCAGTTAGACAAGCCCACACGCTGAGTGACAGCTGTCACACTGCAACCAATCATAGTGGCCGGTGGGCGGGGAAGCAGTGAATACGAGATGGAATAATGAGCAGCCGGCATTTTCAAAAGCATTAGAAGCTGCGGGAGCAGTGTGACAGCCGTGCAGCGCCACGCCGCGCCGGTGTTCTGCGAGTGTGAAGGAGTGAGAGGGAGGGAGAGATAGACCGACAGAGAGAGAGAGAGACTGACCGACAGACAGAGACAGAGACAGAGAGAGAGAATTTTTTACTAACCAGAAAGGAATTTCCACTTCTGAGCATGCTCTGTTGCTAAAAAAGGATCAGTCGCCGGAATCAGTCACTTAATAGATTCTGACGGATTCCAGCGCCCACAGGCTTCCATTATAACCATGATGGATGCCGACTGAATCCTGTGCGGTGTGTTTTTTTTGACGCTACAAAAAACGTTACGTTCTGTCTTGCTTCCGCCCAACTGTCAGTTATTTCACGACTGATCAGTCGCATAGTGGATGCAACGCAAGGCCATCAGTCACAACCTGTGGTTAATATAAGTCTATGTGGAAAAAACTGAAGCTCTGCAGGATTCAGTTGTTTCTCAAAATGACAGATTGTGACTGATGCAAAACAACGGAAGTGTGAATGTAGCCTAAGTGTTTTTTTTATTGATGGTCCGGGTGGCAGTGGAAAACCTACTTATACCATCTACTTATACATTATGTCAGAGGAAAAGGACATGTAGTCTTACCTGCTGCCACTCCAGGAATAGCTGCAAATTTGCTACAAGAAGGATGAACTATGCACTCTCTGAATGGCATTCCAATCCCAATCAATGAAACGTCAGTTTCCAGGATTAAAACTGACCTTAATGCTGCCAACAAGTTAAAAAATACTACACTTTTTATACTTGATGAGTGTACAATGGCACAGAACCATTCTTTGAATGTTATATATAGACTTCTACGTGATGTTATGACAACACATGTTGACGACAAAAATAATGTTCCCTTTGGTGGTAAAGTTTTCATACTTGGAGGAGATTTCAGACAATGCCTTCCTGTACTTACACATGCCACCAGAACTGAAATTGTGGATTTCTGTATTAAATATTGTCAAACCTAGAAAAACTTCACGAGACTTCCGCTATTTAACAACATGAGATCCAGGGATCCAGAATACATGACCCTAGAATTGTAGATTCCGGCCAAAATTAAGCATACACATCCCTTTTCAATTACCCCTTATCCGTTAATAACCACTCAGACACCAATTTATCTTTGGATAATTTTGGCCATAGCAGCCATTTATTAAACAAATACATAACATGTAGAAATTTGCATTATGGTAAGGTCCTTGAAGCTAAAACCCTGGTGATTCACATAACCAAACCATAGAACCAAATTGCTCCCAGCCGTTACCCACACTGGCTCAGGAGCACCAAACAGAGAGGGTTATTCCTCCATTAACCACCAAACACCCACGGGGGCCCCGACATACCCCGTTGGGATCCCCCAAAAATCACCAGGTGACCAACCATTCTGCCAATGAGGGGATCCATACCCGGATCGGTTCCCCGAACTAATTTAAAACCAACTTCAAGGACCCACCAATAAACCTGCCACAACGAGGGCACCTTGATAACCTTCAAGTGCCTGAGACCCCCCGCAAAGGTAAAGCCCGCTCAATACCTCCCTGTAATCCAAGGGCCCACACAACAATCCCTACTGCATTCAAATGCACCCCATTCCCCTACCAAAATTCGTCATCCTTCCACTCCAGCTCAAAATGCCGTACTGCAACACCCCCATTGCGGCTAACAATTTTTGAGATAACCCTATGAACCTTCACCCGAGCCTTATTCAGCTTCTCCCCAGACCGTGCTTTTCCGCCTAAACCCTTGTCGGAACCATGTCCGACCACACAATCATCATGCCTGGAAAAGACACCCATAACCGCAACAAATCAGCTTAAATATCGTTCATCAAAATGCGAAAAGGCCGCTCACCCATTTCCCCTGACGTGTAAAACAAAAATGTCAGGGAGCCTGTCCAAACGGGCAACGGGCATACCTATGCACCTCCTGCAATACCCTATTCCACCCCATACCCCTGATCCCGAGCCATCTGACAAGAACCCTATCCCTCTGAAAACCTGCTGTCTCCCGTTCCCTCTCGCATCTGCTCTCTATGCCCCCCGGTACACATTAGAATGGCCCAGGATCCAGACCAGGCAGGAAGGGGGTGGGGGGTTCTGAAACAAAATGCACAAACCGACAATACCAATTAGCTCCAATACAAACACCAAGAATGACACCCCCCAGGCCCCAAAAATCAATCTATCAAAACCCGTCCCCGGTCAATTATCCACAAAAGCCGGGTGAACCTACAACTTAAAAACGCTAAGACTTCCCTCGACCAATCTGTTTAACTGTCTCAGCAGGGAGACCACACATAGAGGCTTCCGTCGCCGCCCCAATACAAAGAGAATGCAGTGCAAAAGTCACCGGATCTAACCCCCATGATCTCAAACATGCCCGAAAAACACTAATTACTGATATTCGGACACAAAGAACCATCCTCGTGACATAACAATGGGCCATCCTGACTCGGGTGGACCCCTGCCAAACTCAAAACACTGCCACGGGCACATACCCGGTACCGTGACCTTCCTTAAACGAACCCACCTGCGTGCCCCCACTTGATCCGTTTTTTGATTTCCGGATCCAAACTTTGATCCCCATGCTCCAAAATTAGGATGCCACTACTACCCCAACCCCCGGTGAACGTCATACTGGGAGATGCCAATTCGCCAATACGCAACGCCCCGAAAAAACACCCACGAAAAAGCCAACCATAACAATGATACTCCAATGCCGATGTACAAACTACGTGCAAATTCCTTACCCAAACGTTCCAATAAGCTAAATGACACAGGCCGTCTACCTGCAACCACTCACGCACTGCTCCCCAAGAATCCATGTGGCCTGATACGCCGCCCACGTGGTACCAGCCAAAAAAGCCCAAATCAATGGTCCTGCTGCTGGAAGACCTCATTTCCAAAGCTGCGCAGGGCACTACAAGCTGCTGACGTCTGCCTCCGGTGCACAAACCCAGAAACTACCCCACTGAAAACAAGAAAGGGAATCCGTTATTAGGTTCACTATACCCGGTACAGGAGCTGTTGTGACACGCATTAAGTTTCAAACAAATCAACACCAGCTGCCGCAACACTCGTACCACTGGGGGAGAGGATACCGAGACACGGTTAATCGCAAGCACCACACCCATATTGTCACATTTAAACCGGATTCTACTTATTCGACAACTGGTACCTCCACAAATGAAGTGTGACCAAAATTGGAAAAATTTCCAATAGCGACACATTCCTTGTCACGCCCTCCGCCATCCCACTTTCTGGCCACCGATCCACCCACCACTGACCCTGAAAGAAGGCCCCGAAACCTGAGCCACCCGCAGCATCCGTAAACCACTCCCATTCGAAAATATCCCCTACCTCATCCCTTAGCAGCGACGACCATTGTCCTGCTCCAAAACTCTCCCCAAACCGACAAGTCCCCTTATTGTTCCGCCGACAAAAGTAAGTCGTGGTGAGGAGCAAGCACTGCAGCTGTAGCGCAAGCTAGCCGACGTGAAAAAACTCAGCCCATTGACATTACCCAACACACAAAATTACGTTTTCCCAGTAGTGATTGAACCTCCCTTAATTGTAATTTCCTTCACCCGGCATGCCCTTGCTACTTCAACCTTAAGCGCCGCAACCTTGTCGTCAGGAAGCCGAACCTCCCAAATCACTGAGTCAATTACAATGCCCAGAAAACAAATACAAGTATTTGGCCCAACAGTTTTTCAGTTGCAAAAGGCACCCCAAAACACTTCGCTACCCATTCCATTGCTGCTAGAATGCTGGTGCACTGTGCTGAAACAGCCGATCCCACAAAATTCATCCAGGTAGTGTACCAGTGAAGCCAAACCAAAAACATCACGCACCACCCAATCTAAAAAGAACAGTTTCACTAAATGCTCATGATATTGAACCACCCATTGGCAAGCAGCGGTCCACAAATAATATCTCTCCCAACAACAACCCAATAACCGAACCCATTCCGGATGAACTGACAAGAGCCAGAAAGCTGACTCAATATCTGCCTTTTGCCATCAACACACCCCTACCACAACTTTTCTCCCATTTTGTAGCCTCCTCAAATCACGTATACACCACTGAACAAAGCTCAGCCAGTATACCATCATTCACTGACCTACCCTGGGATGAGACAAATGGAGGATCTGCCGATATTAACCTGGCTCCTTCTTCGGCCACACCCCTAATGGCAAAACCCTAAATTAGAAAAAAGGGGGGGGCAAAACGGGCCCTCCATTCTCCCCAACGACTCCCCCTTTCCCAACCTTTCAGCTACAACCGCCGCATGTTGATACGCCGAACGCAGATTCCTGGTTGTCCCTGTAACATCAAATAGGAGCAGGAATCCTAAAACCCTCTCCAACCTAACCTCAAAAATTTCAGTTTTTGTCCCTATCAGGATACCTGTTTAGGTACGGAAGCATCCGACTAAGCTCACCGGCGTCTGACCTAGGGTATTAGAGGTAGCAGACTTGGGCTTATTCTTTTAAAACACTTGGATGCCCATGGGATGTTCCGTTACAACGAGTGCAGAGGTATTTTAAAAACAGCAAGTGGCACCGAACTTGCATTACCCCTCATTAACTTACCAACACAAACTGGCTTCTGGGACCCTGCCTTTCCGTACTGACCACTAGCACCCTGGCTTCCAGACTGGCCGGATAACCCAGCCATGCCCTGAATGGACTGCCCATACCTGGCTGGCGCCATCACCCGCAACCACAAACCTATATCCTTCTGATCCCATGTTATGGATGGACGGATAGCCTTCCTCTGACGAAACTACTCGTCATAACAGAGCCAGGTCTACCCCTCATAAACCCTATAGTCCTCCCCAATGGAGCCCATATAGCAAAACCAGTGAGAACAATTCTCCGGTGCCTTTTTGCCAATTACGCTTGCCCAAACTGCAACGCCTGCAATCAAATATCAAATGTCTGAGGAATCAAAACGCCACCGCCACTTCTCATTTCCCTTCTTGCTAACATCATTTTCCCCTTTTGTCCAAATTAAACTTTTTGCCAATGGGGGGAGGGAAAATGTCTCAACATACTCATCCTTCCAGATCTTTTCCCTCACTTTCTTCTCAAGATGGGAATCCAATGGGCCCTCAAAACCCACATAAACCTCCCCGCGCGCGCGATCATCCAAATTAATCCTATCCTCCTTATTCTTTTCTGTTTGAGCCGATATTGGGGAAGAAATACTCCCAACCGTGGACTCACTAACCGCAATGACAGACAGATTAAGCCAAGCTGCCACTGGCACCAGGGGTTTTCCTGGCTCCCAATCCGCGTCAGCAACGTGTGAACGCAACTTAAATTCTGAAAACTCCCCACCTGACGCATTCCCCCTGACACCCACCGGCACCCCCAAATCCGAACCCCAGCCGACCTGTCACCCCCCCCGTACTGTGTACCTGACAGAATGTGAAGACAAACAAAACATAGAATCATACTCACCAAGCTGCACAAGGGTAGAGACCCCGCCAGCCGGACCTCCTGCATCCTGACGTCCCTCCAATCTAGCATGACTTGGCTCCTCCCCTCTGACTCCGCTCCACTGGCTCTTGCAGCCGCACGGCCCGAGGACCCCAGAGGCCGCACATCCTGGACCCGTCGATCAGTGGCGCCGACAAAAAGAGGGAGCTGCATATTCTCTTCAGGGTTCTCCGAGCACAGCCCTCCCGCCCCCGCTCCATGTGGCCCCTCTTCCAGACAGGGCCTCTGTAGCCTCAGGCCCTGAATGCCAGGCCCGATGTGTTGCCGACCGCAGCCGCCTGGCTTAGCCCACCTCACAGGGATCCCTCTGAGACATCGTCGCTGCAGGGAGGAGGGGCTCAGGGCACTCGGCAGGTACACCACCAGAGCGCCCCGCCGCACTGCTGACGTCACTCGCAGACAAGGCGGCAGCAGGCCCCGCCCCCAACTCCAGCGCAGGCCTGCTAACTGCCGCTGGGCCCAGCCACCCGTTTGAATTCCTCACAGGCCGGGGCCTGATGGACCTCTCAGCTCGCGGCGTCCGGCCTGGAGGGTCCCCAGAGGGGCTTCTGCGGCAACGCTGGGCCCTGGGAGTCAGGTCAGGTGACAGCCTCTCTGCCGGTCCAGAACTCCGGGGGCGCCGCTGTTGCAGGGGTGCAGTTCCTGCCCCCCCCGGACTCCCACCGAAGATCCCCGCTACAGTGCTCTGCAGCCACCTGGGGGGATGGTCCCAGCAGCAGCTCTCAGCCGCTCCAGGAGCTGATCCACGGAGTCCATAATAGGTACAGGGATGGGGACTCTCAATTGTGTCCCAAAGCGGGAAAAGTGTCACTCCTACCCCAGCTTCACCTTTTATGCTGTACCCGGGCTTACTCCCCCTCCCCTACCCATGACACCATGACCTCCACTCCAATCAGTGTCATGCTGGCCTCCACACATGCCCGGGGGGAGGGGGGCAGTGCTCCGGCCATTCTGCACTTGGTTACTTAAACTAGGCAATGGTCAGCTCTCAAACGAATACAACCTTGGAGAGGACGTTATTGAAATTCCTCCAGACATGCTGTACTCTGCCTGTTCAATCACGGACATATTTGGCACAAACATTCATATTAATGTTAATGACACAAACTGTTATGTACAGTTAGGTCCAGAAATATTTGGACAGTGACACAATTTTCGCGAGTTGGGCTCTGCATGCCACTACATTGGATTTGAAATGAAACCTCTACAACAGAATTCAAGTGCAGATTGTAACGTTTAATTTGAAGGTTTGAACAAAAATATCTGATAGAAATTGTAGGAATTGTACACATTTCTTTACAAACACTCCACATTTTAGGAGGTCAAAAGTAATTGGACAAATAAACCAAACCCAAACAAAATATTTTTATTTTCAATATTTTGTTGCGAATCCTTTGGAGGCAATCACTGCCTTAAGTCTGGAACCCATGGACATCACCAAACGCTGGGTTTCCTCCTTCTTAATGCTTTGCCAGGCCTTTACAGCCGCAGCCTTCAGGTCTTGCTTGTTTGTGGGTCTTTCCGTCTTAAGTCTGGATTTGAGCAAGTGAAAGGCATGCTCAATTGGGTTAAGATCTGGTGATTGACTTGGCCATTGCAGAATGTTCCACTTTTTTGCACTCATGAACTCCTGGGTAGCTTTGGCTGTATGCTTGGGGTCATTGTCCATCTGTACTATGAAGCGCCGTCCGATCAACTTTGCGGCATTTGGCTGAATCTGGGCTGAAAGTATATCCCGGTACACTTCAGAATTCATCCGGCTACTCTTGTCTGCTGTTATGTCATCAATAAACACAAGTGACCCAGTGCCATTGAAAGCCATGCATGCCCATGCCATCATGTTGCCTCCACCATGTTTTACAGAGGATGTGGTGTGCCTTGGATCATGTGCCGTTCCCTTTCTTCTCCAAACCTTTTTCTTCCCATCATTCTGGTACAGGTTGATCTTGGTCTCATCTGTCCATAGAATACTTTTCCAGAACTGAGCTGGCTTCATGAGGTGTTTTTCAGCAAATTTAACTCTGGCCTGTCTATTTTTGGAATTGATGAATGGTTTGCATCTAGATGTGAACCCTTTGTATTTACTTTCATGGAGTCTTCTCTTTACTGTTGACTTAGAGACAGATACACCTACTTCACTGAGAGTGTTCTGGACTTCAGTTGATGTTGTGAATGGGTCCTTCTTCACCAAAGAAAGTATGCGGCGATCATCCACCACTGTTGTCATCCGTGGACGCCCAGGCCTTTTTGAGTTCCCAAGCTCACCAGTCAATTCCTTTTTTCTGAGAATGTACCCGACTGTTGATTTTGCTACTCCAAGCATGTCTGCTATCTCTCTGATGGATTTTTTCTTTTTTTTCAGCCTCAGGATGTTCTGCTTCACCTCAATTGAGAGTTCCTTAGACCGCATGTTGTCTGGTCACAGCAACAGCTTCCAAATGCAAAACCACACACCTGTAATCAACTCCAGACCTTTTAACTACTTCATTGATTACAGGTTAACGAGGGAGACGCCTTCAGAGTTAATTGCAGCCCTTAGAGTCCCTTGTCCAATTACTTTTGGTCCCTTAAAAAAGAGGAGGCTATGCATTACAGAGCTATGATTCCTAAACCCTTTCTCCGATTTGGATGTGAAAACTCTCATATTGCAGCTGGGAGTGTGCACTTTCAGCCCATATTATATATATATCCTTGTATTTCTGAACATGTTTTTGTAAACAGCTAAAATAACAAAACTTGTGTCACTGTCCAAATATTTCTGGCCTTGGCTGTATGCTGCATCACATGCAATACTCCACAAAATGAAGATGTTGCACTTCTAAACACCTCAAATTATGGACCGATTGAGTGGCCAATATGTCTTATATACAAGTGATGATTCCGTGGATGCTGATGATGCTAATGAATGTGAACACTACCCAGTCGAATTTTGAAATTATCTGACACCATCTGGAATGCCACCACATTGCCTACAACTAAAAATTGGAACAAATGTCATGCTACTGTGAAATCTGAATACAAAAAAAGGATTATGTAATGGAACTCGGCTTACTGTAACATCCTTAAATCCCCATATCATACACGCAAAAGTCATCACAGGATCAGCTGAAGGAGACTTTATTTTTATTCCCTGCATTGATTTGTGTCCATCTGAAACTGGGTTACCATTCAAACTATGAAGACAACAGTTTCCTGTTAAGCCAGCTTTCACATTGACAATCAACAAGGCACAAGGACAGACTACATCGAGTGGGTATTTATCTACCTCAACCAGCCTTTGGCCATGGGCAGCTATATGTTGCTTTCTCCAGAATCAAGCAACGCTCCCATGTCAAAGTAAAAGTTTTAGATACACCACTACAAGGACAATTGTTACATGGTAGTGAAAAAGTATTCACTAAAAATGTAGTTTATAAAAATGTTTTAAATGAATTTATTTCTTTAGTCATCTCAATAATATGTACATAGTATTATATCACATCAATAGTGATTTACTTTTTTTACACACATTGATATGCCTTAGATGCATACATATGGTGGTGGTCGCCGGTGTTGTGTATGGTCGCCATGTGTCGCGGTGGAGGAGGTCCCCTGTGACATTGAACTGAAAATGTTACTATGGGGCTTATAATGTAGTTCCACAAAGGCTTGGTTCTGCATATAAGGGTCAGTGTGATGGTGGGATATGGTGTACTGTGTATCATATTGTGTAGGGTTGTATTCTAGGCTTGGTTCACTGTCCATTATTTGTATTGCTTGTGTGTACATTGTATTGTTTGTAGGTAATCACTAGAGATGAGCGATGTTCGATTCGAACCATTCGCCAATTTCAAATTTGAGTGATTTTGGGTGGTGTTCGAGTCTTTCGACGAACTCGAACGATTTGCTTCAAGTTTGGCCGTTCGAGTTACCGTTCGATAATGGTTCGATCACCAAAAGTGTGGCTTTTCACAGTAAGGTTATGTGCGCACATTGTGTATTTGCATGAGTCCTGCGTCCCCAGCACAATCCCTCTCTCTTTCCTACTCACCGATCACTGGCGCGGCGCTGCACGGCTGTCGCAAAGCTCCGGCGGCTTTTCCTCTTTTGAAAATGGCTACCGCTTATTATTCAATCTGGTATTCCCTGCTTTCCCTGCCCACTGGCGCCCATGATTGGTTGCAGTCAGACACGCCCCAACGCTGAGTGACAGCTGTCTCACTGCAACCACACACAGCCGCCGGCGGGCGGGTCTATATCATGCAGTAAAATAATAAAATAAATTAAAAAAAAAAACTTGCGGTCCCCCCCAATTTTTATACCAGCCAAGATAAAGCCACATGGCTGGAGGCTGGTTTTGCCAGGATGGGGAGCACCACGTTATGGGGACCCCACTACCCTAACAATATCAGCCAGCAAGCGCCTGGAATTGCCGCATCCATTAGATGCGACAGTCCCGGGACTGTACCCGGCTCATCCCAAATTGCCCTGGTGCGGTGGCAATCAGGGTAATAAGATTAGGTCAATCATGACAGGCGTCTCCCTGAGATACTTTCCAAGATTAACCTGTAAGTGAAAGTAAATAAACACACACAACAAAAAATCCTTTATTTGGAATAAAAGACAAAAAAACCCTCATTTACCTCTTTATTAATCCCCAAACAACAATCCAGGTCCAAAGTAATCCACATGACGCTTTCAGCTCTGCTACATGAAGCTAACAGGGAGCGCCGTAGAACATGACAGCTCTGTGTCAGCTCCACGCAGCAACTGAAGTGAGCCGCGCTGTCACCGGAGACTTCACTCAGGTAGTGCCTGCGTGTGATATCTCTCTCTCTCTCTTTTTCTCTCTCTCGCCTTCTCTCTCTTTCTCTCTCTCTTTCTCCCTCTCGCTCTCCTCTTTGTAGCTGCGCTGTCACCGGAGTCTTCACTCAGGTAGAGCCTGTGTGATATCTCTCTCTCTTTCTCTCTTTTTCTGTTTTTCCTCTCTCTTTCTCTCTCTCTCTTTTTCTACCTCTTTCTCTCCTCTTTGTAGCTGAATAATCCACTTCTGGACTCTCTACTGCAATACAGAGGTCAAGATTACCAAATCTTCCTATGTTTTTCATTACAGGCAGTGGCTCTGCTCTGCCCTGGTGCGGTGGCAATCGGGGTAATAAGGTTAGGTCAATCATGACAGGCGTCTCCCTGAGATACTTTCCAAGATTAACCTGTAAGTGAAAGTAAATAAACACACACAACAAAAAATCCTTTATTTGGAATAAAAGACAAAAAAAACCCTCATTTACCTCTTTATTAATCCCCAAACAACAATCCAGGTCCGAAGTAATCCACACGACGCTTTCAGCTCTGCTACATGAAGCTGACAGGGAGCGTCGTAGAACACGACAGCTCTGTGTCAGCTCCACGCAGCAACTGAAGTGAGCCGCGCTGTCACCGGAGACTTCACTCAGGTAGTGCCTGCGTGTGATATCTCTCTCGCTCTCTTTCTCTCTCTCTTTCTCTCTCTTTCTCTCGCCTTCTCTCTCTCCCTCTCTCTTTCTCTCTCTCTCTTTTTCTCTCTCTTTCTCCCTCTCCTCTTTGTAGCTGCGCTGTCACCGGAGACTTCACTCAGGTAGTGTCTGTGTGATATCTCTCTCTCTTTTTCTCTCTTTCTCTCTCTTTCTCCCTCTCTCTCTCCGCTTTGTAGCTGAATAATCCACTTCTGGACTCTCTACTGCAATACAGAGGTCAAGATTACCAAATCTTCCTATGTTTTTCATTACAGGCGGTGGCTCAATGGGTAGAGCTGCCACCTAAGGAGAATTATTTCACGTGTTCGAGTCCCGGCCGTCTCGGTAAATAATTTAATTTATTTATAATTTTAAATTATAATTATTATTTATTTATAATTTAATTTAATTATGCACTGAGGGGAGGAGCCGGACATCAGCTGTGAGCGCGGGACACACCTCTAAAATCGGAGCAGTTCACGGAATGAGGCGGCTTTCTCTCTCTTTTTCTTTCTTTCTTTCTCTCTCTGTCTTTCTCTCTTTTTCCCTCTCTCCTCTTTGTAGCTGAATAATCCACTTCTGGATTCTTTACTGCAATACAGAGGACAAGATTACCAAATCTTCCTATGCTTTTCATTACAGGGAGTGGCTCAATGGGTAAAGCTGCCACCTAAGGAGAATTAGCTCACGAGTTTGCATCCCGGTAAAGAATTTAATTTATTTATTTATAATTTTAAATTATAAATATTATTTATTTATAATTTAATTTAATTATGCACTGAGGGCAGGAGCCGGACATCAGCTGTGAGCCATGGGACACACCTCTAAAATCGGAGCAGTTCACGGAAGGAGGCTGCATTGCTCTCTCTTCTCTCTCTCAGACCTGGCGATAATCAGCTGATGCGGTCACCTGATGAAATCAGCTGACACTATAGGTTTTCCCCAAAAAATTGCACTATAGGTTCCATTATATCTCCATCAGATCATACTAACAAATGTTCCACCACAGAAACTGCAGGTGGTAGTAGTTGGCTTTCAACATTGGGTTCATACAAGTGTGGTAAAAAAAACATGCGGTTTATGTAGATTTATGTTTAATGGAAACAAATTTGCCTCCTGTGTCACAAATAAAATGTATGATATCAACTCATTTCTTAATTGTGGGAAATGTGGTGTAGTATATGTTATCACCTGTACCTGCTGCAAGCTTCAGTATGTGGGGAGCACAAATCGCGCCCTAAGAAAGAGAATTTCTGAGCATGTATATGATATTAATAATACTAGTACCAGAAGCCCGTCAGGTGCTTCTCAACATTTTACTAATATCCATGACGGAAAATTGGATTTTTCCACAGTTAATGCTATTGAAAATTTTTTTTCTCCCAAAAGAGTTGGCGATATTAATAAAATACTCCACATAAAAGAAGCTAAATGGACTTTTATTCTCAATACCAGAGTCCCATTTGGATTGAATTTGAGCAATGAGTTGAACAACATATATTAACCCTTTCTGTTTTTCAGGTGATACCCTGTTGATTTGTGTTAATTGACGCACCTGTTTTTTGCTGTGATGTCAGTGCCGGTCTGTGTCTTTTTAAACAGAGTGTTTTCCAACTAATGTTATGTGATCAAGGACGCTGCGACATCCGAAATGCGTCTTCCTATCTGCATGGTTGGCACCATGCCACATTGTTGGCTTTTTTATACTATACTATAATAAAGAAAAGAAATTTCCTTTAACACTGGACTGGATGCTGGAGTTTTTTGCACGTGGATTCAGGAGTGGCCTCCCTTCCGAGCACCGTCTGGAAATAACTCCCTTGGGTGAGCTGGTTTTTCTATGTTCATGGACTATATTGGCTTTTTACCGTGCTCCCTTTAAACCATAAAATTTGTATTCTACTCAGAGATTTTTTATGGTTTCTATCATGGAGAATGAACAACTTGGTGACCAACCATCTTTTAATGATGATTTTTTTAATGTTAACAACCGGACACGACTAGATAAAGCTGCTAACATTTTCGTTAAGAAACATACGGTAGCCGCAGTATCCCTGCTGAAAATAATGAACTTAGTTCTCTTATACGGGAACTGGAGAAATCCATGACATCTCATTTAAAAATTTGGTGGGATAACAGAACTTTGCAAGCCTACCTTGATAATTTTTTTAATTCCAAGAGGTCTGAGAATACGAAAACGACCAATGACGGAATATGAGAAATTTGTTAAAGCATGGGATGCGGTTTTAACGGACTGTTCTGCCAGGCTTATCAAATTAATTGTGGATAAAGAGCATAGCAAACTACAAGAGTTGGACACTCACATTAAAAAAATGGAAATGGATCTTATCAAATTTTCTGGTGACTCTACATACAGTGGTTTTAAAGATAAAATCAACAACAATTTGTCTAAATTGGAAGATTCTATTGTCAATGCTAAGGAGAGAAAATTTAAAAGAGATACCTTAGACTTTGAAAACAACCAAGTTTACACTTGGCCATCGTACAGACAGCGTACTGGACCTAAATCCATCATAAAAAATCATAATTGTTCAAGGGGATCTCTAAATAGAGTCAGCTTCTCTTCAACTGACAATGAAACCTCAGAATATAACAGAATTTTCTGATCCAGATTGTGGCGAAATCTCTACCCTCATTAGGAACTCAAAAAACTTTCCACCACTCTCAAAAAATCAAAAAAAGTTTCCAGGAAAAAAGGAGAAGAATCAGATGAGCGGGACGAAAACATACCAGGTGCAAGCATTCCTCAACATTCCACCAGAAGGGGGAAATATTAAATGAAAATTTGACTGTATTGAATTTATCTGCTACTATTCTAAGTAACAATCAGGTAGATGTACTTAGTAAGGGTCTCAATTTTGTACCTATCACTAGATTGAATGTCTTTAATACCATGCTTGATGTTAATCAATTTATACGACGCCTTACAATTAAAAGACATTTTTTCAGCGAGGAACAGGTTAATGTTGATATTGATATACCAGTAATCAGTGATAGTTATTTTATTCCTAGTTCATTTGCTGAACAAATGTCTTTACAAAATCTTTGCGACCTCTGTGATGTGGGTGGTAAAATTCTTTCACTCAATGATTTTTCATTTTCTAACCGAGTCCCTAATGATCAATTTTACCCTTTGAAATCTAAATGCCAAGCGATGGATAATTTCCAGAGCCTTGTTGAGGAGAAACTTGTATTGTTATCCAAAGAGAAAAAAAAGTTCCACCCTAACATGACTTTTCAAGAGAAATTGATCCTTCAGGAATTAAAAAGCAATCCTAACATTGTTATCAGAAATTCAGATAAGGGTGGCTCTATTGTGGTGCTTGATATTAATCTATATGAAAAATAATTGACACACATGTTGAACGATAGCGCCACCTATGCTAGAATTTCACAAGATCCTACTGACCATGTTAGAAGTGCTTTGGAACGGCTTTTGAATGAGGGTCTACAATTGGGGATTATTAATGACAAACAACTTGAATATCTTAATCCTAAATTTCCTCTAATTCCACTTTCACGCCATACCCAAAACGCATAAAGGGGGTTTTCCACCAGTTTTTAGACCTATTGTTTCAGGTATTGATTCATTACTTGAGCACTTATCCGAATGGGTAGATAATAGGTTGCAGGCTTTGTCTTGTATTTCTCACAGCTACTTTCGTGACTCAAAGCATGTGTTGAATGTTTTTTCTGATTTTCATTGGATTGAACAGTGTAGCTGGATTACTTGCGATATACAAAGTCTTTATACCTCTATCCCTCATGATCTAGCGGTTTTAGCCTTACGATATCTCTTACATGGATACAGTAATTTTTCGGAGAATCTACAGCAATTCTTGGTGGAAGCTACTTGGTTTTTGTTCAAAAATAATTTAATGTTTATGGTAAAGTTTTTTCTACAATTACGTGGCTGTGCCATGGGAGCGAAGTTCTCTCCGTCCCTAGCTAATATTTTTTTAACATGGTGGGAGGAAGAATATATCTTCAAAAGTAATAATCCCTTTTCAGACAATATAAAAATCTTTTTAAGATTTATCGATGATATTATATTGTTTTGGAAGGGTGAGGAGAGGGACGCTGAGAATTTCATTTCCTATCTAAGAAATAATCCATTCAATTTACAGTTCACTCAATTATGAGTTTAATGTCAATTGCATTTCTTTTCTTGACATTGCTTAAGAATATTTTCTTCCAATATTACCACCAATCGAGTTGACTGCACAATCTTCTGGAAAAAAACACCTGCGGGCAATTCTCTTTTACATGCGGGCAGTTGCCATCCCAGATGCGTTATAAATAATAATATCCCAACTGGGGAATTTATTAGAGCCAAGAGATTTTGCACTACTAGAACCGCATATATGGATCAATGTAGTATTATTGAGAATAGGTTTGCTCACAGAGGATATTCTAAAGCAGTAGTTCACAAGGCCAAAGAAAAA
This sequence comes from Anomaloglossus baeobatrachus, assembly GCF_048569485.1. Classification (NCBI taxonomy): domain Eukaryota; kingdom Metazoa; phylum Chordata; class Amphibia; order Anura; family Aromobatidae; genus Anomaloglossus; species Anomaloglossus baeobatrachus. Next base: position 347,506,690 of record NC_134354.1, on the reverse strand, counting down.
GTGGAAAATATCACTAGAGACCAACTTTTGTCAAAAAAATCCCCTAAAATAAAAGAACCAAATAGACCAGTTGTTTTTTTCCACAAAATACAGTGTTGATTATTATTTCATTGTCAATATTATCAGAAAACATCTTCCCATAGTCAATCTGGATGAGATCACCAAAAAACTTTTACAGAATGGAGTCAAATTTGTTTTAAAAAAAAAATTGCAATATAGGTTCCATTATATCTCCATCAGATCATACTAACAAATGTTCCACCACAGAAACTGCAGGTGGTAATAGTTGGCTTTCAACAGTGGGTTCATACAAGTGCGGTAAAAAAACCATGCGGTTTATGTAGATTTATGATTAGTGGAAACAAATTTGGCTCCTGTGTCACAAATAAAATGTATGATATCAACTCATTTCTTAATTGTGGGAAATGTGGTGTAGTATATGTTATCACCTGTACCTGCTGCAAGCTTCAGTATGTGGGGAGCACAAATCGCGCCCTAAGAAAGAGAATTTCTGAGCATGTATATGATATTAATAATACTAGTACCAGAAGCCCGTCAGGTGCTTCTCAACATTTTACTAATATCCATGACGGAAAATTGGATTTTTTCACAGTTAATGCTATTGAAAAAATATTTTCTCCCAAAAGAGTTGGCGATATTAATAAAATACTCCACATAAAAGAAGCTAAATGGACTTTTATTCTCAATACCAGAGTCCCATTTGGATTGAATTTGAGGAATGAGTTGAACAACATATATTAACCCTTTCTGTTTTTCAGGTGGTACCGTGTTGATTTCATTGTGTTAATTGACCCACCTGTTTTTTGCTGTGATGTCAGTGCGAGTCTGTGTCTTTTTAAACAGAGTGCTTTTCAACTAATGTTATGTAATCAAGGACGCTGTGACGTCCGAAACGCGTCTTCCTATCTGCATGGTTGGCACCATGCCACATTGTTGGCTTTTTTTATACTATACTATAATAAAGAAAAGAAATTTCCTTTAACACTGGACTGGATGCTGGAGTTTTTTGCACGTAGATGCAGGAATGGCCTCCCTTCCGAGCACCATCTGGAATTAACTCCCTTGGGTGAGCTGGTTTTTCTATGTTCATGGACAGTCCTGGATGGAGTATGCTGAGCCTTGTAGTTCTGGAGCTGCTGTCTGCTGTCTGTCTGTATGGAGGAGAGGAGACAGCAGCTGCAGAACTTCAAGGCTCAGCATCCTCCATCCAGGACTGTATGCTGGAGGGAGAGACAGGGGGAGCAGCACTGCAAGGCTCAGCATACTTCATCCACTAGTGTATACAGGAGAGCAGACAGCAGCTGCAGAACTACAAGGCTCAGAATCCTCCATCCAGGACTGTATGCTGGAGGGAGAGACAGGGGGAGCAGAACTACAAGGCTCAGCATGATCCATTCACTAGTGTATGCAGGAGAGCAGACAGCAGCTGCAGAACTACAAGGCTCAGCATACTGCATCCAGGACTGTATGCAGAAGTTTTTTGCCCACCAAAAAAAATGACATGGGCTTCGCCATATTTTTGTATGCTAGCCAGGTACGGCTACCCCCAACCCCCAGCTGCCTATTTGTACCCGGCTGGGAAGTAAAAATATAGGAAGCCCTTTTTTTAATTATTTCATAAATTTCAGTCCGTAGTCGCCCCAGAAAATGGCACTCTCATAGAAGCGCCATCATCTGGCGCTGTATCCAACTCTTCCAGCTGCCCTGGTGACGGGTGGCTTGCTGGGTAATAAAGGGTTAATAATAACTTTGTTTTACTAGCTAGTATTAAGCCAGAGATTCTTAATGTCAGGCAAGTTTGACCCGGCCATTAAGAATCTCCAATAAAGGGTTAAAAAAAGAAAAAAAAGACACCACATAGAGAAAAAATACTTTAATAGAAATAAATACACAGTATACAAGCACCGGGCAGCGGGAAGGGAAGAACCAGGCTGGGGAGCAAGGCAGCAGGGAGGGAAGCATCGGATGGGAAAGCAGTCGGTGAAGTCTCTCTCTCTCTGTCTGTTGGTCAGTCTCTTTCGCTCTCTCTGTCGGTGTCTCTCTCTCTGTATGTCGGTCTCTCTCTCTGTCGGTCGGTCTCTCCCTCTTATCCCCTGTCTCATACTCACCGATATCCGACATGGCGCTGCATGGCTGTCACACAGCTCTGGCGGCTTCTCCTGCTTTTGAAAATACCGGCCGCTCATTTGGCCATCTAGTATTCACTGCTTCCCCTGCCCACCGACGCCTATGATTGGTTGCAGTCAGACGGAGTGACAGCTGTCTCACTGCAACCAATCACAGCCACCGGTGGGTGGGTCTATATCATGCAGTACAATAAATAAATAACTAAATTATTTAAAAAACCGGCGTAGGGTGCCCTCCAATTTTGATAGTCAGCCAAGATTAAACAGACAGCTTGGGGATGATATTCTACCTCTGGGGGGCACATAGGTATTGCCCCCCAGGGTAAGAAAAGCAACCGGCAGCTGCCCCAGATTTGGCGCATCCAAAATATGTGCCATATCTGGCGTTTATCCCTGCTCATCCCAATTGCCCTGGTGCAGTGGCAGTCGGGGTAATAAGGGGTTAATGTCACCTGAATTTTACCAAGTGACATTAAGCCCTGAATTAATAAAGTTTAGCTTTGTTTAAAGCCGGACTTTATTAATTCACTTGTAGTAAAGTAAAATAACACACATTCAAAACACCTTTATTCAAAATGAAACACAGACAAACTTTTATTGTAAATAAAATCAGACAAACCCTCATTTACGATTTTATTAAATCCCCAAAATCCCTCCGAAGTAGTCCAATATGAGATGCCACGCAGTCATCAGCTCAGATCCATGTTAGTGACGGTAGTGAGGGTTAATCCTCTCTCTACCGCCGCTAACAACAGAATGACCCGAAATTAGGCAAATTAGGGAAGCGGGGAGCGATGGACCCGGGTGGGGAGCGTGCATCAGCTGATTGCTTAAAAAAGCCGGCAACTTTTTACCACCCGCCTTTTAACCCCTTCACGACTGGCCGATTTTTCGCTTTCCGTTTTTTTTTTTCGCCATTCTTCTTCCGAGAGACGTAACTTTTTTATTTTTCAGTCAATATGGTCATGTGAGGGCTCATTTTTTGCAGAATGAGATTTACTTTTAAATTAAACCATACGTTTTACAATATAGTGTACTGTAAAACGGCAAAAAATTCCAAATGCAGAAAAATTGCAAATAAAGTGCGATAGCACTATTGTTTTTGAGATATTTTATTCACTGTGTTCACTATATGGTAAAACTGATGTGTGGGTGTGATGCCTCAGGTCAGTGCGAGTTCGTAGACACCAAACATGGATAGGTTTACTTTTATATAAAGGGGTTAAAAAAATTTGGAAGTTTGTCCGAAAAAAGTGGCGCACGTTTTACGCCATATTCCGTGTCCCGTAGTGTTCTCATTTTTTGGGATCTATGACTCAGTGATGGCTTATTTTTTGCGTCTCGAGCTGACATTTTTAACTGTACCATTTTTGCGCAGATGCTACGTTTTGATCGCCTGTTATTGCATTTTGCGCAAAAGTTGTGGCAGCAAAAAAACGTCATTTTGGCGTTTGGAATTTTTTTGCCACTACGCCGTTTACTGATCAGATTAGTTGATTTTATATTTTGATAGATCGGGCGTTTCTGACCGCGGCGATACAAAATGTGTGTATATTTCTTTTTTAGGGCAGCGCAGAAGGTAAGGATGGTCCTGCACCACTGCGTGTTACCTGCGGTACCGCATATGTTCTGGAGGACAGCTGTAGATCTCCAGATCCAAAGCGGGGTGCTCGTCACAAGAAATGATCCATGAAAGGCAAGTATGAAGAATGGACCGCACTCATTCCGCTGTGCTGGATAACTTATTTATTCAAAGGTGCAGGGTAAAAGGCTGGGAACACAAGCCTGCAAGCCGGCTCCTATGCAGGGACGACGGCCGTTTCGCCTATTGATTAGGCTTCCACGGGACCCGTTGTTGTGGACCCGTGGAAGCCTAATCAATAGGCGAAACGGCCGTCGTCCCTGCATAGGAGCCAGCTTGCAGGCTTGTGTTCCCAGCCTTTTACCCTGCACCTTTGAATAAATAAGTTATCCAGCACAGCGGAAGGAGTGCTGTCCATTCTTCATACTTATATTTCTTTTTTTAACCCTTTAGATTTGAACTTAAGTTTTTTTTTCAAAACTTTTTATTTTACTTTTTTTTTTTTATTTTACTAGTCCCCCCTAGGGGGCTATAGCGATCAACAATCCGATCGCTCTGCCCTATCTGCTGATCACAGCTACACAGCTGTAAACAGCAGATATGCTCACTTTCTGCTTCATTGGGCTGCGGGCCAAGTGAAACTGAAAGTAATTCATGTATAGTATAGGAGTCATCACATGACCCTGTGCTACCATGACAACTACCGGAAGTCACGTGATCATGTCATGTGACTTCCGGTAGCGGGCGGTAAGTAAAAGTTTACCACGATCGTGATTATAATGGCGCTGTCACATATTGACAGCTCCATTTCAGGGGTTAAACGGCACGAGCAGATAACTATTCTGCTAGTGCCTAGCAGGTACACATCTCAGCTGTGAAAATCAGCTGAGATGTGCGCCGATCGCGGCATGCTGCCGGCGGCAGACCGCGGGCAGTAACATTATGACCGCTAGGACGTAATATTACTGCCCGCGGTCGTTAAGGGGTTTAAACAATCATACATCCATCTGAGCCTTTTACTCAGCCCCCAGACTGCTTTGTAGGGTCCAGCAGACAATTACTCGCATTTTCCATTGGCTTGCATTGGACTCACTACTTGTAACGAGTACCCGAGTAATAGGACCTACTTGTTACGAGTATAGCAAGTCCGAGTATTTCACTACTCGCTCATCCCCAATTGTGAAGCTTCTTGGGATTCCTTCCAATGTGGCCTCAGTTTGGGAAACCCAGTTTTTTTTTCCCAATTTCGTAAAGAATTTTGCGCTCGACTGGGGGGGGGGCAGTTATTTTTTCTCATCTGCCTTCCATCCTCAGTTGTAATGGGCAGACAAAATGCATAAACCAAAATTTGGAAACTTACCTTAGGTGCTTTGTCTTCGAGAACCAGGAGGATTGGGCATCTCATTTACCATTGGCCAAATTTTCTTTAAATAATCATCACCAGGAGTCTACTGGCAAGTCACTATTCTTTGCAGCATATGGTTTTCACCAACAATTTGGTACTTTTAGTGGTAGGGGTGCTTCAGGAGTTCATGAGAAGTAGCATTTTGCCTCATCACTCTCTGAAGTATTGCAAGGGGTTCAGAGTAACTTGAAGCTCATGGGAGACAGATACAAACTTATGTTTGACAAAAAAAAACGCTTGCCTGGTCTGGATCTGAGTGGGAATGACTATGTGTGGTTGTCTACCAGGAACATAAAGTTCAAAATCCCTTCCTGGAAGCTGGGGCCTAGGTTTATTGCTCCCTATAATATAACCGCCATCTTATTAACCCATTAGAATTTCATCTGGAGTGCTTCAGGCTCTTAGGATCCACAATTTGTTCCACAGGGCACTGCTCAAACAGTATGTGGAACCTTTGGAGCCATGTCCCTTGTCGCCGACTCCAACCATAGTTGATGCTAATTTGGAGTCTCAAATAACTGAAATAGTTGACTGTCATTTTCTACAACTGTCCCCTTCAATACTTGTTGCACTGAAGAGGTTACAGACCAGAGGAGAAGATGTGGGTCCCAACATCGGATGTGAATGCCACAAGATTGGTACATTAATTTCATGCTGCCCATCCAGACATCCAGATAGGCCTGGTCCTTAGTGTCCAGAGACCACTCATAGAAGGGGGGTACTGTCACAGGTGTATCACTGTGACAGAAAGTCATATGGTTTCTGGCCATAGAAGTTCACCGCATCTGGCTGCTTAGAATGCTCCCTGTTCCAGCTGTCAGTATTCTTTGATATAGGTAGCTTTCTTTCTGGATTCAACGCTCTCCCTTTTAGACCCAGAAGGTGCTCAACTTCCACCTAGCTGTTGATCGTTAGTATCCCATTGTTGTTTATATACCCCTTACTTTGGACTGGTGCTGGTGATATTATTCAGTTCTTTCAAACCTAGGTTGCAAGCAGATGGTTTGTACTCTTCTGTTGTATCGTCGCTGAAAACTCTGCTGAACTTCTTTCTGAGTCATCTAATGATATGTAGTTCATGCTTTTCCCCCTGTGTGTCCCCCTTGTGTCTTCTATAGTTGTATAGTGGGGTTGATGAAGAGCTCATCCCATCCGTTCCCTATTTAGGGCCCAGCACTAGGGATACCTAGGGTCAGGTATACGGCTTGGCGCATAGGTGCGGAACCTACCTAGAGTGGTGAGGGACTCCAGGGACCAGCAGTTGGTTCAGTCAGGGGTCACCATCTTCCCCCCTAGACACAGGGTTCCCTTCCCTTTCACCATGCAATTGGTACTTTGCACCTTGCGTGACACAATGGGAGTTAGTGTTAACAGCCATTATGAGACAGCAGACCATACAGGAACCACAGTACTTATGAAACACAATCAGTTTAAAAAATAAAACATATACATCCAGGTACCTTGAAGATAATGTGCCACCCCCGGGAGCAGATTAACTGCTCGGATCCAGGGTTTTGCTGTGGCTTGAGGGTCCCCGGACCCAGGGCTCAGCGGCCACTCAATCAAAAGGGGAGATATTTACAAGGGGGGAGTTCGTGACGCCACCCGTGGTTCGCGGTAAGGGGAGTACCGCTGCTGCTGATGGGATTCTCCGGGGGAGATGGAGTGGGGCAGCTAGATGGTGGTCTCTCCATGGGTAGGCGAGACCCCGGGATTCTGGAGAATAGGTGGCGGATAGTGCTGTGTAGGCTATGCGGGCAGGCAGGACGCAGGGAGGGCAGTGTACTCACTCAGGCTGTGAAGATGAATTATTAAGCAGACTCTGACACAGGAGTAAACCAAGTCTCTGGGTGCCGCTGCCACTCTTTGGAGCCCGTCCGGGTGTCCTTCCCCACTGGTATTGCTTAGTGGTCCGGAGCCTGCCTCCATGTACAATTGCGTAGATGTTCCTGAGTGACCCTTCGGCCTGAAGCTGTCAGGGTCCCGCTCCCTATATTTAAATAGTGGAGCTGTGCTCTCGATGGCTGACACTTGGGATTTCAGTGGGCCACATAAGCCCTATCCCCCTCGTTGTGTTGGTGCTTGCAATCTCTGAGCTCTTGGGGAAAGTTCATAAAGAGACTACCCTCCACAGGTGAATTACCAGGTTGCGTGTAGCTACTCCCTGATCTATGGTCCTGTACCCCGCCATGCTCGGTACCGGTCTGGTTACTGGACTTTCCGGTGCCGACCGTTATTCAAAACTAAGTCAGTACACCCTTTTCCAATACCCTGTGACCGGGTCTCCGACTCCTCTGGTGCCAGACCACCGTCTGCGACCCAACCAAGGTCACACAGGGAGCTACAACTCCCTCGGTTCCTCACTCTCTGAGGGCTACTACTCAACTGACTTCCTCCCTCCCACCAGTCTGCCTGACCCGTAGGCAGGTGGCCCTTTTCCAGCTAGACCACAAACTGGTGTGCCTGACAGGGTGTGGTGTGAGGTGTGGTTAGGATTTGAATGCTGATGGAAGCAATACCTGTGCCGCCCCTGCAGCGGTCGAACCGCTCGGAGTCGGGGTGGTTGCTGTAGCTCGAGGGTCTCCGGACCCAGGGGCTCGCGGCCACTGCAAATGTAAAGGGGGGTATTTACAGGGGAGTGAGAATTCGTGACGCCACCCGTGGTTCGCGGTAAGGGGAGTACCGCCGCTGCCGATGGCAGTACCTGGGGTAGATGCAGTGGGGCAGCCAGATGACGTTCCCTCCATGGGTAGGGGAGGCCCTGGGACTCTGGATGATGAGCGTGCAGGGGAGCGTCGTGCAGATTGGAAGCAGGGGAGGACAGCGTACTCACTCAGGAAATGTTGGTAGTGATGCGACCGCAAAGCAGACTCTGACACAAAGGTAAACCAAGTCTCTGGGTGCCGCTGCAACTTCAGGGGAGCCCGTCCGGGAGTCCGCTCCCTTTGGTATTGCTGATGATCTGTACCTTGCCTCCATGCACTGTATTTTAGTGTTCTGTGTGACCCCTCTGCTTGAAGCTGTCAGGGTCCCGCTCCCCACTGTTAAGTAGTGAAGCTGTGCTCTCGGTGGCTGACACTTGGGATTTCAGTGGGCTGCATAAGCTGGAAAGCCCTATCCCCCTCTTTGTGTTGATGCCTTCGATCTCTGAGTAGTCTGTGATGCCCTGGCAAAACCAGGTAGTCACAAATAGTTCACATCCTCCTTGTTACCATCACAACCCACATCTAGGGATAACACACAGCCATTAAACCCTAGCCACCCCCTCATGACAACCACGAGACACCAGTGGGCGGGATCAGGCGGATGAGAACGCCCACCTAGGGGTCTTGAGAAGTCAGAGGCGGGAACACAGTAGGTGAGTTTTGACAGTTGAAGTGTGGAGAGCTGAGAGCAGTGTAGTCAGGGGTAGTGGCCCTTGGACTACCTGGCTAGGTGGCAGATGGTGAGCAGAGCCACAGGTGACGGAGATCCGGTGGCGGGAGACCCAAAGTGGATTGGAGCAGGGTTGTTTCCCGCCGGTACCGACAGCGGGAATCCGGGCCGGAGGCCGTGCACAGGCGGGGTGCCTGGAGCCTAGGGAGAGGACGGTTAAAAGCGCCCTCATTAATTAACCAGCCGCGGACAAGGTTCCAGACATTGTCCCAGTTTACTGCACAGATAGAGCGAAACGGAAGCCCAACGCGGGGGATAGGGTGTCCGCCAAGAACCCACTGAAATCCCAAGGGTCAGCTTTCGCAGGCCACAGCTCCCATATCAAATAGAACCGGGAGTGGACTTCTCCGTTCCATGCGAAGTCGTCCAAAAGAGAAAAAAAAACACAAAGTGCATGAGGAAGGGATATCTGCTCATCAACCTGGGTGCGATCCCGAATGCTCCCTCCAAAGGCAGCTGGTCACTGGCAACTTTGTTTACTACTGGACTTGTGTGAAGTTATTAAACTTTGGAGTACACCATTGTTCCCCAATCCAGCCCTGTGCACCACCTCCAGCAGCCATCAATCCCGTGTTCCATCTCAGGGCCCTGGGCCTACACCTCCCCTACCCGTGGAGGGGATCCCATCTTGCTGCCCCCCCTGCTCCAACAGCCCCGGGTGCCCCATCAACGGGCAGCGGCGGTGCCAACATTCTTCACCGCCACCCATGGGTGGCGTCACAGATAACCTCCCTTGTAAATATCCCCTTTCCGACGGTTGTGAGGACGGGAGGCTGTGAGAGCCCGGGTCCGGTCACCACTCGAGCCTCAGCAGCGACCCGGATCCGAGCAGGCCCCCGAAGCGGCGGCGGTCCCCACCCGCAACAAGTCCATAAAGAATCTATCCTCCACAGGTTAATTATCAGGTTGCGTGAAGCTACTCCCTGATCTAGGGTCCAGTACTCTGCCATGCTCAGTCCGGTTCAGTTACTAGGAACTCCGGTGCCCACCGGACCCCAAAACTAAGCCTGGCACCTTTCTCCAATACCCTGCGACCGGGTCTCCGACACCTTCGGTCCCAGACCACCGCCTGCGACCTAGCCAAAAGTCCCTAGAGAGCTCCAACTCCCAGCTCCTCACTCTTTGGGAGCTACTATTGTTCTCCAGGGAGCTGCTACTCCCAGCTCATTCTCTGGAGCTACTTCTGTTCTGCCTAAGCTTTGCTATCCACTTCCTCTCTCTGACGTCCTCCCTTCCACCAGTCTGCCTGATCCCCTAGGTGAGTGGCTCTTTTCCAGCTAGACCACCAACTGGTGTGCCTGACAGAGTGTGGTGTGACTAGGATTTGCATGCTGATGGAGCAATTCCAAAAGTTAGGATCCCAGAACCATGGGGGGGTTGAGTCCTGCACCAGGAGGAAAGAGGGTACAGTACCCTGTGACGCCCTGACTAGTCCAGGGGCGTCACATACCAGTAGTTAGGATTCCAGAACCATGGAGGGGGAGTTCTGCACTGTGAGAGACAGGGGTGCAGTTCCCTGTGACACCCTGATAGAGCAGGGGCGTCACAGTGACATTTTCTCTTATTGGAGACACTCTTTTTTTATTCATCTTGTCCAGAAGCCATGTCAACTTTTCATATCCAAAGCCCGTTCCTGCAGACGTATTAATTCTTTGTTGTTCTGCAGCCAGGGCCGGATTATAGGCGGGGCAGGCGGGGCTTCAGCCCCGGGGCCCCCACCAAAAGAGCTTCCAAGGGGGCCCCCACCACCAGGGCCATACTTGCCACCCGTCAGCAATTTTTTTTTTCTTTTCTTCACACCCGCTCCCCCTCCGTTAAGACAGTCTAAATCAGCTGTGTTTTCGGGGGGGGGGCACCTACATTTATTTGTATCTGCGTCTCTAAGACGCAAAAACAAGCTGCGGGCACAGGACGCTGATTGACCTCGGAAGTACCATCGTTTGTACTTCCGGGGTCAGAGGTGTGCCTGCTCCCTGCTCTGCTGCGGCGTCCAATGCTGCGGACGTCACAGCAGGACGCCGCGGACGTCACAGCAGGACGCCGCGGACGTCACAGCAGGACGCCGCCGCGGAGAAGACCCACGCGCGCGGCCGGCTGGCCGGCCGCGGAGGAGAGGACCCACGCGGGCGGCCGGCTGGCTGGCCGGCGGCGGAGGAGAGGACCCACGCGCGCGGCCGGCCGCGGAGGAGAGGACCCACGCGCGCGGCCGGCCGCGGAGGAGAGGACCCACGCCGCGGCCAGGAGAGGAGACTAACCGGAGCAGGAGAATGGCCGCGGCACCGGAACAGCAGCAGGACGATGGCGGCCTATACCGGAGCAGCAGGAGGATGGCATCAGAGCAGGTAGGGACAGAGCTGAAGAAAGATGTGTGGTGTGATGCAGAGCTGTGTGGTGTGATGCAGAGCTGTGTGGTGTGATGCAGAGCTGTGTGGTGTGATGCAGAGCTGTGTGGTGTGATGCAGAGCTGTGTGGTGTGATGCAGAGCTGTGTGTGTGAAGCAGAGCTGTGTGTGTGAGTGTGTGTGTGAAAGAGAGCTGTGTGTGTGTGAAGCAGAGCTGTGTGTGAAGCAGAGCTGAAGAAATATGTGTGGTGTGAAGCAGAGCTGTGTGTGTGTGTGTGAAAGAGAGCTGTGTGTGTGTGAAGCAGAGCTGTGTGTGAAGCAGAGCTGAAGAAATGTGTGGTGTGAAGCAGAGCTGTGTCTGTGTGTGAAGCAGAGCTGTGTGAGAGTGTGTGTGAAAGAGAGCTGTGTGTGTGTGTGAAGCAGAGCTGAAGAAATGTGTGGTGTGAAGCAGAGCTGTGTGTGTGTCTGTGTGTGAAGCAGAGCTGTGTGTGTGTGTGTGTGAAAGAGAGCTGTGTGTGTGTGTGTGAAAGAGAGCTGTGTGTGAAGCAGAGCTGTGTGTGAAGCAGAGCTGAAGAAATATGTGTGGTGTGAAGCAGAGCTGTGTGTGTGTGTCTGTGTGTGAAGCAGAGCTGTGTGTGAGTGTGTGTGAAAGAGAGCTGTGTGTGTGTGAAGCAGAGCTGAAGAAATGTGTGGTGTGAAGCAGAGCTGTGTGTGTGTCTGTGTGTGAAGCAGAGCTGTGTGTGTGTCTGTGTGTGAAGCAGAGCTGTGTGTGTGTGAGAGAAGCAGAGCTGAAGAAAGATGTGTGGTGTGAAGCAGAGCTGTGTGTGTGTGAGAGAAGCAGAGCTGAAGAAAGATGTGTGGTGTGAAGCAGAGCTGTGTGTGTGTGAGAGAAGCAGAGCTGAAGAAAGATGTGTGGTGTGAAGCAGAGCTGTGTGTGTGTGAGAGAAGCAGAGCTGAAGAAAGATGTGTGGTGTGAAGCAGAGCTGTGTGTGTGTGAGAGAAGCAGAGCTGAAGAAAGATGTGTGGTGTGAAGCAGAGCTGTGTGTGTGTGTGTGTGTGTGAAGCAGAGCTGAAGAAAGATGTGTGGTGTGAAGCAGAGCTGTGTGTGTGTGTGTGAAGCAGAGCTGAAGAAAGATGTGTGGTGTGAAGCAGAGCTGTGTGTGAAGCAGAGCTGAAGAAAGATGTGTGGTGTGAAGCAGAGCTATGTGTGAAGCAGAGCTGAAGAAAGATTTGTGGTGTGAAGCAGAGCTGTGTTTGTGAAGCAGAGCTGTGTGTGTGTGTGTGAAGCAGAGCTGAAGAAAGATGTGTGGTGTGAAGCAGAGCTGTGTGTGAAGCAGAGCTGAAGAAAGATTTGTGGTGTGAAGCAGAGCTGTGTGTGTGTGTGAAGCAGAGCTGAAGAAAGATGTGTGGTGTGAAGCAGAGCTGTGTGTGTGAAGCAGAGCTGTGTGTTTGAAGCAGAGCTGTGTGTGTGTATATATGAATCAGAGCAGTCTATGCGGCACCCCAGAACTATATGGGTCCCCCAGAGCGCTAAGCCACCCATCCCAGTAATGTGTACGCCACCAGAGCGGTTTGCCACTCCAGTAACGTCTATGCCCCCCCCAGTAATGTCTATGCCCCCTGCCCCTCCTGTAATGTATTTATTGTAGGCCCCAGCCCCTCCTGTGATGTATATACATCAGTGCTGTGTCAGTGTGCATGGTGTGCAGTCATGTCTGTTATTGATGGCCATCATGCAACACAGCCATATGTCCTGGAGGAGCTGGAAACAAGCGGGAGAGGTGAGTGAGGCTGCTTGTGACTTCTCCATATTAACACCTGTAATGCGTCTGTGTCTGCATGTATGTCAGTGTATATGACTGTGCATATATTTGTCTGTTTAAATGTATTTTTGTGAATTTGTCTTCAAATATGTATATGTACGTATGCCTGTATGTGTATGTGTGTGTCTGTGTGTGGATGGGGCCCACTGAGACTCAACCGGGGACCACAAAAACCTGGAGCCGTCCCTGGCTGCCTTAACATTGGGATCAATTAAAAATATGTGAGTAAAGGCCGCTTAACACGCTGCGATATCGGTCCCGATATCGCTAGCGTGCGTACCCGCCCCCATCTGTTGCGCGACACGGGCAAATCGCTGCCCGTGCCGCACAACATCGCCCAGAGCCGTCACACATACTTACCTGTCCGGCGACGTCGCTGTGACCGGCGAACCGCCTCCTTTCTAAGGGGGCGGTCCATGCGGCGTCACAGCGACGCCACTGAAGCGTCACTTAACCGCCGCCCAATAGCAGCGGAGGGGTGGAGATGAGCGGGATGTAACATCCCGCCCACCTCCTTCCTTCTGCATAGCGGCCGGGAGGCAGGTAAGGGGAGCTTCCTCGTTCCTGCGGTGTCACACGGAGTGATGTGTGCTGCCACAGGAACGAGGAACAACTTCGTTACTACTGCAGCAACGATATTAGAGAATGGACCCCCATGTCGCCGATTAGCGATTTTGCACGTTATTGCAACGATGCAAAATCGCTTATCGGTGTCACACGAAACGGCATCGCTAATGCGGCCGAATGTGCGTCACGAATTCCGTGATCCCAACGACTCCGCATTAGCGCGATGTCGCAGCGTGTAAAGCCCCCTTTACTCTACTTTCTTTGTATAAGTGACGACTGTGAGTGATCCTGGACTGTATCTGTATTGTACTGTGTGTATAAGTGACGGCTGTGAGTGATCCTGGACTGTATCTGTATTGTACTGTGTGTATAAGTGACGGCTGTGAGTGATCCTGGACTGTATCTGTATTGTACTGTGTGTATAAGTGACGGCTGTGAGTTATCCTGGACTGTATCTGTATTGTAGTCCTGTAAATCTGAATATGGCAGATCAGGGTAAAGGTCCAGTCACACTAAGCAACTTACCAGCGATCCCAACAACGATGGGGATCGCTGGTAAGTTGCTAGGAGGTTGCTGGTGAGATGTCAATGCTCACCAGCAACCAGTGACCAGCCCCCAGCGCCGCGTGGAAGTGATGCTGCGCTTGGTAACTAAGGTAAATATCGGGTAACCAACCCGATATTTACCTTGGTTACCAGCGCACGCAGCTACACGTGCAGAGAGCAGGGAGCAGCGCACAATGCTTAGCGCTGGCTCCTTGCTCTCCTAGTTACAGCACACATCGGGTTAATTAACCCGATGTGTGCTGCAGCTACATGTGCACAGAGCAGGAGCCGGCACTGAGAGTGAGAGCAGCGGAGGCTGGTATCAAAGGTAAATATCGGGTAACCAAGGACAGGGCTTCTTGGTTACCCGATGTTTACATTGGTTACCAGCCTCCGCAGAAGCCGGCTCCTACTGCCTGCACATTTAGTTGTTGCTGTCTCGCTGTCACACACAGCGATCTGTGCTTCACAGCGGGACAGCAACAACTAAAAAATGGCCCAGGACATTCAGCAACAACCAACGACCTCACAGCAGGGGCCAGGTTGTTGCTGGATGTCACACACAGCAACATCGCTAGCAACGTCACAAAAGTTGTTCGTTAGCAGCGATGTTGCTAGCGATGTTGCTTAGTGTGACGGGGCCTTAAGATACATGTTTATTGGATTTATATCTAAATGCTACAGTTCGTGCTCTACTGTTATGGCTAAAAATGTTAACGTTTATGGGGCCCCCACCAGATTTTCTGCCCAGGGGCCCCCACCAACCTTAATCCGGCCCTGTCTGCAGCACATCACAACTCAAGTCCCTTAAAAGTAGCAGGATCATTATGATCTTGAATAAAAATTTGTTTTTCACAGAGCCTCTGAATAAATAATTGCCTCTCCCTGTGTTGCCTGCTCAAAATATGATGCCACACTGTCATTCTTATTGTACATGCATTCCACACTGCTCTGTCTCCATTCGAGGGCTCTTCTTCACAAGGTCATCTCACAGTGCATCCCCTTTAGTGACCAGTGTCTACACTGTTTCCTCTCATCATTCTGTGCCCTCACAATGGTCTCCATGCTGCCACTTCTCCATATTAACCTGCCTCACTCCCCAGTCTATATTCTGTGTCCCCTCACACTTTTCCCCACATTGTTATGATACCTATTCCCAATTCCCCTTGCTGCCCATACTGCCGCTGTGGCTCCTCACAGGTTTCCCTTGCTCCTAATATTGCCATACTGTCTCTTCACAGTTCCCTCTTGCTCCCCTTCCCCCCTACTATTTTTTTCCTCACAAATTGCAATGGTGCAAACATTCCCCCCTCAAATGTCTTCTCACCCTATTACAAATCTTCGGTTTGTTCAGCTCCAGTGGATTGTTTACCCTGCCAACATTCACTGTGCCTCTAAATTGTAGCTATATACACATGAAAAACCGGCTCTACTGCTTGCAGTACACTCAGGACGCTTTGACCACACTGATCCTGCACAGAAATCCCAGGTCAGGAGAGGCACAAATCATAGAAAATAAACATCCAGCGGATCCAGGCTTTTCTTCCTTTACCTTTATTTAGTGCATATAAAAATTCTTCAGGAGACCGGTATCCACAGATAAAGGTTTTTCATTACAGCCAACGCGTTTCAACAGACATATGTCATAATGTCTTATTCATGGATACTTTTACAACAGACAGATAGCGTTAAATACCTCTTAAAAACCCCATAATGCATCAGGTTTAGTGCTACCACACCCAATGAAACACCGGTGCATGCATATAAAATGTCCTACAAAGACAGACTTGGTAACATACACCACCTATATACAAAAAATAGAAATAAAAACATTTTCAAATGAACAAACATGATAGATTATTTTAATTAATCCCTGGTGGAATTTTATGTATATTTTCTCTCATCAATATAGCATGATTTCATAACACACACATAAAGGGCAGGATACTGATAATGGTAAACCATGAAAAAATTCCAGAAGTCAACTTCTATGATGGAAATGATTACATTTTTCTATAACCCTATATACAATATTAACTTAAGGAATCTTCCCTGGTCTGCACCATATATCAGCAATATCCACAGCCTTTATCCCAGCGTGATACAGCTATTGTTCTCTGTTAGCAACTTCAACTGCATGGGAAAAGAAAGGTGCTATTAGACGGCCCCAATCACTCAATTATATTGCATGTGTGTGTATGAAAAACAGGGGAGTTATCCATAGAAGAAAACCCATGCAGGACACAGATATTGGTAAATCCTGAAAAAATTCCAAAAATTTACTATGATGGAGATGATTATATTTTTCTTTAACCATATATACACACAATATTAATTTAAGGAATTTTCCCTGGTCCACACTATATATTAGCAATATCCACATAACTTTTATCCCAGCATGATACAGCTATTGTTCTCTGTTAGCAACTTCAACTGCATGGGGAAAAAAAAAATTGCTATTAAATAGCTCCAATCACTCAATTATATTGCATTATCATGTCCTGTCTGATGTTTAAACCATCTGGCCTAGTGCCTAGTTTAAACATCCAGAATGTCTCACGGTTTAAGGCTAGGGCCCCACTTTGCGTTCTCCTACTTGCAGTTCTAAACGCACGTTTTGGGTTTAATTGATTTGACCAAAGTTGCCTTTTTCAGAAATTTAGCGCTGAAAACGCATGCGTATTTACTGCGTTTTAGGTGCGTTTTCTGCGCTTTTTACCTGCTTTTCCACCTGCATTTTTATAGATGCGTTTTGAACATCATGACACTGCTAAATAAAGTTTAAATTTTGAAACTCAATGAAAAAATTGGAAAAAAAGAAACAAATCTATATTTTTGTGAAAAATAATTTAATGAAATTATAGCGGTAATATGATATTTAATGGAAAAAATTGCAATAATTTATTAAAATTCTTATTTTTAATTGTCGGACTATGTGTGTGTGTGTAAAGGGACATCTGAAATCATTATTTTGAAGTCCAAAACGCATGTTTTCTGCACTGGAAAAGCAGGTAAAAAACGCAGGAATTTGCTGGAATCTTGGTTTTTGCCATTTCTCATTGACTTCATTGTTAGCAAAACGCACCCAAAATGGCAAAAACAATTGACATGTTGCTTCTTTGAACGCATGGTTTTTGCCACAAAATATGTAAATTAAACGCAGCGTTTTAAAACGCAAAGTGGGGTCTAGAAATCCCCATTTTCCATAGACTTTGCTGTAAAATCAAAACGCATGCCTTTTGGCATGAAAAAGGTGCTTCTCAAAACGGACCTAAAAAGCACCAAAAACGCAGGTGGAAACGTAAAGTGGGGCCCTAGCCTAATAATTTTCTATGAAAGTCTCCCCCCCCTTGGGGGCTTACTCACCTTTTCAATTGTTTTAAAGCTGAAACCTCTAAGGCTACTTTCACACATCAGTTTTTTCCCATCAGGTACAATCCGGAAAAAAACGGGTAAACCGGATCTGGTATTGCATCCGGTTTATCCCCATAGACTTGCATTGTAACCGGATTGTACCTGATGGCTTTGCGGTGCATCCGTTTTTTTCCGGATGCGGCAAAATAAATAAATGCGGCGGCCGGATAGAACGTTCCCTGCAACGTTTTTTGCTCCGGCAAAAAAAAACCGCATCGCGCCGCATCCGGCCGCTGCGGCGCATTTTCAATGCATGCCTATGGATGCCGGATGCGGCGCGATGCGGAAAAAACCGCATCCGGCCGCCGCATGCGTTTTTTTCCACTGCGCATGCTCAGTAGCGTGCCGCAACCGGAAAAGAACGGACCGGCCGCATGTAAAAACTTATGCAAAGGATGCGGTGTTTTCACCGCATCCGTTGCATAGGTTTCACAGCCGGATTGAGCCGCACGGCTCAAACCGGATGTGTGAAAGTAGCCGAAGATCACCCTGGTGTATAGTAGTGAAATTCCTGGATACCGCTGAAGAACCGCACATAAGCTTCTTCCCCACATCTGACATGTGATGTCTTATACGGTTCTTCAGCGGTCCTCCCGTACAACCTACATATTGTTTCATGCAGATAGTACAGACAACAAGATAGATTACCCCTTCGCTGTTACAATTTAGATGCCGGTCTTTGTGATACGATGTTTTATTAGAAAAATAAACAAAAGTATTACTTTTATCTACATATTGACATAAGGACTATGAGTTGAATAACGTTTATACTTGGAAAAATTTTCGTACCAAAAAATCCATTCTTAAATATGGCAATCAAGAAAGAAGAAATGTAAGCTTTTCAGATATCTCTTCGGTTTCATCAGGGGAACAACCAGAAGACAGCATGGACTCAAGAGAAAATACAAATGAAAAAAAATTTCCCCCCGCTTTCCTCCAATTACCGTTCAAAAAACGCAGGAGGAGGGCGGGGAGGAAACATAGGAGTCACCAGGAGTTCACCAAGACAAAAAAAGAATTGAATTGCCCTGTCATTAATTTGTGTGCACAGGTGTTAACAGCGGATCACATCGGAGTGCTGTCAAAGGGTACGGGAGGACCGCTGAAGAACCGTATAAGACGTCACATGTCAGATGTGGGGAAGAAGCTTATGTGCGGTTCTTCAGCGGTATCCAGGCATTTCACTACTATACACCAGGGTGATCTTAGAAGTTTCAGCTTTAAAGCAATTGAAAAGGTGAGTAAGCCCCCAAGGGGGGGAGACTTTCATAGAAAATTATTAAACCGTGAGACATTCTGGATGTTTAAACTAGGCACTAGGCCAGATGGTTTAAACATCAGACAGGACATGATAATGCAATATAATTGAGTGATTGGAGCTATTTAATAGCATTTTTTTTTTCCCATGCAGCTGAAGTTGCTAACAGAGAACAATAGCTGTATCATGCTGGGATAAAAGTTATGTGGATATTGCTAATATATAGTGCGGACCAGGGAAAATGCCTTAAATTAATATTGTGTATATATGGTTAAAGAAAAATATAATCATCTCCATCATAGAAGTACATTTTTGGAATTTTTTCAGGATTTACCAATATCTGTGTCCTGCATGGGTTTTCTTCTATGGATAACTCCCCTCTGTTTTTCATACACACACATGCAATATAATTGAGTGATTGGGGCCGTCTAATAGCACCTTTCTTTTCCCATGCAGTTGAAGTTGCTAACAGAGAACAATAGCTGTATCACGCTGGGATAAAGACTATAGGCCCCTTTACACACTGAAACTTTCTAGCGATCCCACCAGCGATCCCAACCTGGCCGGGATCGCTACAAAGTCTCTGGTGAGCTGTCAAACAGGCAGACCTGGCCAACGACACAACAGCGATCCGGACCTGCAGAACGACCTAGCTAGTCATTGGGGACGTTGTAAAGCAGATTTTTGAAAGGGAAGTCGCTAACGAAGTCGCTGTAAAGTCCCCTTTACACACTGAGACTTTCTAGCGATGCATGCTGCACAGCGGGAAACAAAGGACCTAGGAATGGTCCTGAACGATTTGTAGCGATCAGCAACTTCACAGCAGGGGCCAGGTCGCTGATGTGTTTCACACACTGCAATGTCGCTGGGGAGGTCCCTATTACGTCACAAAACCGGTGACGTTACAGCGATGTCGTTTGCGATGTTGCAGTGTGTAAAGCCACCTTTTGTGGATATTGCTGATATATGGTGCAGACCAGGGAAGATTCCTTAAGTTAATATTGTATATAGGGTTATAGAAAAATGTAATCATTTCCATCATAGAAGTTGACTTCTGGAATTTTTTTATGGTTTACCATTATCAGTATCCTGCCCTTTATGTGTGTGTTATGAAATCATGCTATATTGATAAGAGAAAATATACATAAAATTCCACCAGGGATTAATTAAAATAATCTATCATGTTTGTTCATGTGAAAATGTTTTTATTTCTATTTTTTTGTATATAGGTGGTGTATGCTACCAAGTCTGTCTTTGGAGGACATTTTATATGCATGCACCGGTGTTTCATTGGGTGTGGTAGCACTAAACCTGATGCATTATGGGATTTTTAAGAGGTATTTAACGCTGTCTGTTGTAAAAGTATCCATGAATAAGACATTATGACATATTTGTTGAAACGAGTTGGATGTAATGAAAAACCTTTATCTGTGGATACCGGTCTCCTGAAGAATTTTTATATGCACTAAATAAAGGTAAAGTTTTAAAGAAAAAAAAGCCTGGATCCGCTGGATATTTATTTTCTCTAAATTGTAGCAGTTTATTAGTAAGCTTTGAACGATCATTCTATTGCTGTATAGTTTTAGGAAGCACTAAAACAAAGTTTTAAGGCAATTTTGTTACTAAATTTATACCCAACAAACTGGTTCACCTATAGCTGTGCAACTAAATAATTCAGATGGTGTGTAGCGTATGTATCCAATAGTTAAAAATGATATTGTTGATTTGGGTTGCTTTTGAACAGTAAAGTTTTATGGTAATTCAATTTTAAATAAGGTGTAATTCTGCAATACAATATGAGCCTTTCTATAATCAGTAGTTCTGTGGCTGACTGACAAAACAGTGCTAAAAAAAAACCTTGAAGAATAACACAGCCACCTTCTCACTGATAAGTTGGTGTATGTCATGATGACTTGTCTTATTTGAACAAGTTGAACCAAGGTCTTTTTTTTAACCTTTGTAAATATGTAACCTGTAGTGTCCACATAGTCAAGATATAAGTTTTCTCCATAAACATGCTTGACAAATTGATTGGTTTCTAGCAGGTCACATGTTACTATATGTACTATATTTCTGAAGTTTGCCGACTCAGAATTCATTAGTACAGAAATGATACAAAATAAGAATACAATTGCCTTCTTGCTTCTGTTTCTCCTGCTCTGCTTTGAGGTATCACAGTCTGCACTCATCTTCAATCTGGTAATATTAATTCTATTTCACATTTTGTAATTTTGTTATTGCATTCCTATTTTTAGAAATTGAATTTTTTTTTTTTTGTAGCATTATTTAGAGATTCAATACTGGTTACTTTGTTATTCGATATATACATATACTGTATATATGTTATATATAAAAAGTTGGTTGTTACTTTGTTACCGTCATGCAACCTAAACGAAAGTGTGTGTGTGTGTGTGTGTGTGTGTGTGTGTGTGTGTGTGTGTGTGTGTGTGTGTATACGTATATACTAATATATAATCACACACACAAATTATTATTATAGCGCCATCAATTCCATGGCGCTTTACATGTGAAAGGGGTATACATAATAGGGACAAGTACAATAATCATAAACAATACAAGGCACAGACTGGTATAGGAGGATAGAGGTTCCTGCCCGCGAGGGCTCACAGTCTACAAGGGATAGGTGAGGATACAGTAGATTAGGGTAGAGCTGATTGTGCGGTGCTGTAACAGACTGAGGGTTACGGCAGGTTGTAGGCTTATCTGAAAAGGTGGGTCTTCAGGTTCCTTTTGAAGCTTGTCAAGGTAGGCGAGAGTCTAATGTGTTGAGGCAGAGCATTACAGAGTATGGGGGAGGCACAAGAGAAATCTTGCATGCGATGGTGGGAAGAGGAGATGAGGGGAGTAGAGAATGAGATCTTGTGAGGATCGAAGGTTACGTGCAGGTAGGTACCGGAAGACTAGGTCAGAGATGTAGGGAGGGACAGCTTGTGGATTGCTTTGTAGGTCATAGTTAGGGTTTTGAACTGGAGTCGTTGGGCAATGGGAAGCCAGTGAAGGGATTGGCAGAGAGGAGAGGTCTGGGAGTAGCGGGGGGACAGGTGGATTAGCCGGGCAGCATAGTTTAGAATAGATTGTAGGGGCACGAGACTGTTAGAAGGGAGGCCACAGAGCAGGGGGTTGCAATAATCCAGTCGGGAGATAATAAGGGCATGTACTAGGGTCTTTGCAGCTTCTTAGAAAAGGAATGTACGGATCCGGGAAATATTTTTGAGTTTGAGGCGGCAGGAGGTGAAGGGGGCTTGGATGTGTGGTTTGAAAGAGATCAGAGTCTAGGAATACTCCCAGGCAGCGAGCATGTGGCACTGGGGAAAGTGAACAGCCATTGACATTGATGGATATGTCAGGTGGGGGAGTTGAGTGATGAGGAGGAAAGACAATGAATTCTGTTTTTGTCCATGTTCAATTTTAATAATCGAGCAGAGAAAAAGGATGAAATAGCAGACAGATATTGTGGGATTCTGGTTAGTAGGGAGGTGAGGTCAGGTCCAGAGAGGTAGATCTGCATATCATCAGCTTAGAGATGATGCTGAAAGCCGTGGGACTATGAGCTGTCCCAGGCCGAAGGTGTAAATGGAGAACAGCAGGGGTCCAAGAACTGAACCTTGGGGAACACCGACAGAGGGTGAGATGAGGAAGTGGTGTGAGAGTGGGAGACACTGAAGGTTCGGTTGGTTAAGTATGAGGAGATCCAAGATAGCGCTAAGTCTGTGATGCCCAGAGACGAGAGAATTTGTAGTAGAAGGGAGTGGTCTACTGTGTCAAAGACAGAGGACAGGTCCAGGAGGAGGACAGAGTAGTGTCCCTTTGGATTTTGCGGTTAGTAGGTCGTTAATGACTTTGGTTAGGGCAGTTTCAGTGGAATGATGGGGTCGGAAGCCAGATTGTAACCAGTCAAAGAGGGAGCAGGAGGAGAGGTATGAGGACAGTTCAAGATGGACATGCTGTTCCAGTAGTTTTGAGGCATAATGAAGAAGTGATATGGGGCAATAGTTTGACACAGAGGAAGGGTCAAGGGAGGGCTTTTTGAGGATGGGTGTGATGGAGGAATGTTTAAAGCATGAAGGAAATTAGCTCTACTACCCGGCTTCGCCCGGGTTAATAACTGCTGTTAACAAAATAGAATGTATTAACATTCCCGAGATAGAATGGATAAATAGAATGTATTAACGCCCAAGATAGTAACTGTCTCTCTGTTTCTCTCCCATTCTCTGTCTGTCTCCCCCTCTGTATATATCTCTGTCTCTCTCTTTGTCTGTCTGTCTCTTTCTCCATCTGTCTCGATCTCTTTCCCTGTCTGTCTATCTATCTGTCTCTTTCCCTGTCTGTCTGTCTCTTTCCCTATCTGTGTCTGTCTCTTTACCTGACACACACACACACACACACACACACACACACACACAGCTTTATATATTATATGTATGTATGTATGTATGTATGTATTGTGAGACAGGAAATATAGCTCAGCTGGGATCTTTGCTTTGGTCCAAGCAAATGGCTATGGATTCACAGATGACACTGGCAGGTTCCAAACAGATACGTCCACTGCCGTGTTTATTGTGTACACTTATCCCTCAGTGTTACACATGCAAAAAACAGGAAAATAAACGTCTAAAGCCTGCTTTACACACTTCAATAGATCTTTCAATCCGTTGTCGGGGTCAAGTTGTAAGTGACGCACATCCGGCATCGTTCGTGATGTATTTGCGTGTGAAACCTACATGCGATCGATATTGAACGAAAATACGGTGATCGCATACACGTCGTTTATTCCTCATACATTGGACGTTTGGTAGTACAAAACTAGTGAATTGTAACGTGTGACATCCCTCATACGATTGTGATGTCTGAGGCTATGTGTGCGCTCTGCACCGCAGCTTAAAAAAGGTCTGCTTCAGAGCGCAGCTGAAAAGCTGCGTTCTGAAGCGCCTCACAATGTCTGTCATGCACTAATCTCTGTCAGTCCGTCACTATCTCTGTCCCTCTCTCTCTGTCCATGTCAGTCTATCCCTTTTACCCCCCTCTCATACTCACCGATCCCGGCGCTGCTCTGCACGGCGTTCACACTGCTCTGGCGGCTTTTACTGTTTTGAAAAAGCCGGCCGCCCATTAAACAATCTCGTATTCCCTGCTTACCCCGCCCACCGGCGCCTATGATTGGTTACAGTGAGACACGCCCCCCACGCTGAGTGACAGGTGTCACACTGCACCCAATCACAGCAGCCGGTGGGCGTGTCTATACTGTGTAGTGAAATAAATAATTAAATAATTAAAAAAAACGGCGTGCGGTCCCCCCCAATGTTAAAACCAGCCAGATAAAGCCATACGGCTGAAGGCTGGTATTCTCAGGATGGGGAGCTCCACGTTATGGGGAGCCCCCCACCCTAACAATATCAGCCAACAGCTGCCCAGAATTGCCGCATACAATATATGCGACAGTTCTGGGACTGTACCCGGCTCTTCCCGATTTGCCCTGGTGCGTTGGCAAATCGGGGTAATAAGGAGTTATTGGCAGCCCATAGCTGCCAATAAGTCCTAGATTAATCATGTCAGGCGTCTATGAGACACCCTCCATGATTAATCTGTAAATTACAGTAAATAAACACACACGCCCGAAAAATCCTTTATTGGAAATAAAAAACACACACACATTCCTTGGTTCACCACTTTAATCAGCCCCAAAAAGCCCTCCTTGTCCGGCGTACTCCAGGATGGTCCAGCGTCGCATCCAGCGCTGCTGCATGGAGGTGACCGGAGCTGCAGCAGACACCGCCGCTCCGGTCACCTCCACGCAGCTAGTGAAGACAGCCGCGCGATCAGCTGAACTGTCAGTGAGGTTACCCGCTGTCACTGGATCCAGCGGTGGATCCAGCGGTGGCCGCGGGTAACCTCAGTGACAGATCAGCTGATCGCACGGCTGTCTTCATTAGCTGCGTGGAGGTGACCGGAGCGGCGGTGTCTTCTGCAGCTCCGGTCACCTCCATGCAGCAGCGCTGGAAGCGACGCTGGACCATCCTGGAGTACGCCGGACATGGAGGGCTTTTTGGGGCTGATTAAAGTGGTGAACCAGGGAATGTGTGTGTGTTTTTTATTTCCAATAAAGGATTTTTCGTGTGTGTGTGTTCATTTACTGTAATTTACAGATTAATCATGGAGGGTGTCTCATAGACGCCTGACATGATTAATCTAGGACTTATTGGCAGCTATGGGCTGCCAATAACTCCTTATTACCCCGATTTGCCAACGCACCAGGGCAAATCGGGAAGAGCCGGGTACAGTCCCAGAACTGTCGCATATAATGTATGCGGCAATTCTGGGCGGCTGTTGGCTGATATTGTTAGGGTGGGGGGCTCCCCATAACGTGGAGCTCCCCATCCTGAGAATACCAGCCTTCAGCCGTATGGCTTTATCTGGCTGGTTTTAAAATTGGGGGGGGACCGCACGCCGTTTTTTTAAATTATTTAATTATTTATTTCACTGCACAGTATAGACACGCCCACCGGCTGTTGTAATTGGGTGCAGTGTGACACCTGTCACTCAGCGTGGGGGGCGTGTCTCACTGTAACCAATCATAGGCGCCGGTGGGTGGGGTAAGCAGGGAATACGAGATTGTTTAATGGGCGGCCGGCTTTTTCAAAACGGTAAAAGCCGCCGGAGCAGTGTGAATGCCGTGCAGAGCCGGGGATCGGGGATTGGTGAGTATGAGAGAGGGCTGCTCAATTCAGTTACTCAGGAGATTAGTGGTCACCGGTGAGTCTTCACTGGTGACCGCTAATCAGGAAGCGACACAGACAGAGCCGCAGCATGACCATGAAGTCGGGTGAGGTTCACCCGAGTTCATTCTGACAGTGCGGCTCTGTCTGTGTCTGCTGCCATCTGCCATTCACCGCTGCTACATGGCTGTCTGTGTCTGCTGTCAGCGGCCATGTAGCAGAGCTGAATGGCAGATCACATAGTAAAAACGCATCCCTACACATTACACACGCTTGGCAAGTCAATAAATAAAAAAAAAAAAGTGCCCAATGCATACATCACAGAACACATGATCTAAAGGATCGCACACAAAATTGATCAATTTAACATAGACTACTAACGCACGTGTGACAGCAAATGAACGACCTACGTGCAATCTCATTCAATCGCATATGCGACCTGGGCGTGTCACATCGCATACGAGATCGCATACCTAATTTTAAGGTGTAAAGCTGGCTTAAGGCCGTCTGGCCACTAACTAACAACAGAATGCTAACTACAAAATAAACCTATGTAACAAACAAAACAGTATTCTCTTACTGTGTGGGTTCCTCAGCACAGCCAGTGGAGGTATGGAGTCTAAGCCCCAGCAGCCATGAGCCTGTACCTCTCCTCAGCAGGGTCCTTGTTCTGAATGCCTCCTGATTATTTCAGCTGATCCAGTGAGGAATCAAAACCCTGGATTGAATGTGGAGAAGGGAGCAACCAGTCCCACTGCCATTCCTACTGATTGCTCCAGGAAAAACCGAGCCCAAAATTACAATGAAATAAACAGGCTTCAGTGACTAACTTATTGCTGAGCCAGATATAACTTTCCCAACTTTTCCCAGCCCATTTGCATGGGCCAACCGCTCCACAATCAATACATGGAGACATATGAAATGAACCGAGGGGAAACATACCTGTTCTCTAGTACTTCTCCCCTCGGCATCTCACAGTATGTAAAAGGTGGCTATTTTGAAGAACCTAGAATATAAGACATATTTTCAGTTGCATCACACTTTTTTAAGTATTTAATTCCACATGTTTTAATTCATAGTTTTGATGCCTTCAATGTGAATCTACAATTTTCAGAGTCCTGAAAATAAAGAAAACTCTTTGAATGAGGTGTGTCCAAACTTTTGGTCTGTACTGTGTATATATATTAGCTGTGGTGCCCGGGATAGTAACTATCTCTCTTCGAGTGTCTGTCTGTCTGTCTCTGTCTGTATCTGTCTCTCGCTTTCCCTGTGTGTGTGTCTGTCTGTCTCGTTTCCAGGGCTGTCGTCTCGCGTTTACCATCTGTCGTCTCGCGTTCACAGTCTGTCTCTTTTCTCCGTCTCCCCACTGACATCTTATTTCCTCACATATAAGCTTCTTATACTATGAATGTCTTTTGTTTCTATAGCAACCACTCACAGCTCCTACTAGTAACCTGTAGTTCCAGGCTCCATTTACTTTAATGAAGGCATGTTTTTTTGGAGAGTAACTGTAAAGTGCGGGGTTACACTTTCCTGTCAAAACATAGTCTACAACGTTCCCTGGGTCACATGAGGTGTCTGTCCAAAATTTTGTGATTGTAAATGCGACTGTGCAGATACACCTTTTTCCCCATTATGTAGATAGGGGCAAAATTGATTGGTAAGCTGGAACGCACTGGGTTAAAATTTCGCCTCACAACATAGCCTATGACGCTCTCGGGGTCCAGATGTGTGAGTGCAAAATTTTGTGACTGTAGCTGCGACGGTGCAGATGCCAATCCCGGACATACATACATACATTTAGCATATATATCTATATATATAATTGCCTTATTCTGTCTGTCTGTCTGTCTGTCTGTCTATCTGTCTGTCTGTCTGTCATGCTCCAAAATTGTGTCCTTACGGTGACACAAAGCTGATTGGCCGCTGGGCTCGCCATGGCCCCGCCCCCCCACACGGATTGGCCGCTCACCCAGGCTGCGCCCCCACACGGATTGGCCAGCCGCTCGCCCAGGCTCCGCCCCCCCACAGATTGGCCTCTCGCCCCGGCACCCTGCAGGCATTGGCAATTCAGCCACGCCACGCCCCGCCCCCCCTCACGCAATGCACGTTAGCTCTGGCCCCACCCCCTCCCTCTCCCCGCGCATTTCTCTAACTGACACGGCTGTCACGGAGGTGAGTACGGTACTCCCTATCCCCCCCAACCCCCCCCCCCCCCCCCCCGGCCCCCGCTCCCAAAGGGGTGGTGTGGATACTCGCATGGTTACAAGCGCTGTCACGGAGGTGAGTACTGTACTCCCTCCCCCTCCCCCGGCCCCCGCTCCCACGGCAGTGGTGGGAGTGGTGTGGATACGTTGGTAACCATGCTCGCATGGTTACAAGCCCATCAAGGTCCTGCTGCGCCGGAAGGTCCACACGCACACACACAAACATACACACACATCAGATCACACTCACACTCACTCTCATACACACCTCACACACACCTCACATCGCATCCACATACTCACGACATCCTGGGATATCGCTTGCTTCTCGGCGGCGAAAATGTGCTGTTGTGATCTTCCAGGACCTGACGGAGGATCACATGGCCAGAAGCATGTGATATCCCCGGATGTTGTGAGTATGAGCGCGTAAGTGCGATATCGTCAGTGTCTGTGTGTGTGAGTGGATGCGATCGAGTGTGTGTGAGTGGATGCGATCGGGTGTGTGTGTGAGTGGATGCGATCGGGTGTGTGTGTGAGTGGATGCGATCGGGTGTGTGTGTGAGTGGATGCGATCGGGTGTGTGTGTGAGTGGATGCGATCGGGTGTGTGTGTGAGTGGATGCGATCGGGTGTGTGTGTGAGTGGATGCGATCGGGTGTGTGTGTGAGTGCATGCGATCGGGTGTGTGAGTGTCGGCAGAGGAGCAGGGCGTGCTGGAGGAGGCTGGGAGCAGAGAGGCTGATCATGGGGAAGAGGGAAATGCTGATGCTGAAGGAGGCTGGGATGGGAAAGCTGGGAAGAAGGAGGCTGGGAGGAGAGAGGCTGATCCTAGGGAAGGCTGGGGAGAGGAGGCTGATGCTGAGGGAGGCTGGAAGGAGAGAGGCTGATGCTGAGGGAGGCTGGGACGAGGGAGGCTGATGCTTAGGGAAGCTGATGCTGGAGGAGGCTGGAAGAACAGAGGCTGATGCTGGTGGAGGCTGATGCTTGGGGAGGCTGATGCTGGGAGAGACTGGGACAGGAAGGCTGATGCTGAGGGAGGCTGGGAGAGGGAGGCTGGGAGGAAGGAGGCTGGGAGGAGAGAGGCTGATCCTTGGGAAGGCTGGGAAAGGGAGGCTGATGCTGAGGGAGGCTGGAAGGAGAGAGCCTGATGCTAGGGACAGAGACGCTGATGCTGGGAGGAGAGAGGCTGATGCTGCGGGCAGAGAGGCTGATGATGCGGGTAGAGAGGCTGATGCTGGCGCAGCATGGCGGATGGAGCACGTTTGGTAATGCGCAGCATGGCGGATGGAGCACGTTTGGCAGTGCGCAGCATGGCGGATGGAGTACATTTGGCAGTGCGCAGCATGGCGGATGGAGCACGTTTGGGAGTGCGCAGCATGGCGGATGGAGCACGTTTGGGAGTGCGCAGCATGGCGGATGGAGCACGTTTGGGAGTGCGCAGCATGGCGGATGCAGCACGATGGCGAGTGCGGAGTATGGCGGATGGAGCATGTTTGGGAGTGCGCAGCATGGCGGATGGACCACGTTTGAGAGTGCGCAGCATGGCGGATGGAGCACGTTTGAGAGTGCGCAGCATGGGAGATGGAGCACGATGGGAGGTGCGCAGCATAGGGGATGGAGCACGATAGGGAGTGCACTGCATGGGGGATGGAGCACGATGAGGAGTGCCCAGCATGGCGGATGGAGCGCGTTTAGGAGTGCGCAGCATGGCGGATGGAGCACGTTTGGGAGTGCGCGGCATGGCGGATGGAGCACGTTTGGGAGTGCGCAGCATAGATGATGGAGCACGATGGGGGGTGCGCAGCATAGGGGATAGAGCACGATGGGGAGTGCGCTGCATGGGGCATGGAGCACGATGGGGAGTATGGCGGATGGAGCACGTTTGGGAGTGCGCAGCATGGTGGATGGAGCACATTTGGGAGTGCGCAGCATGGCGGATGGAGCACGTTTAGGAGTGCGCAGCATGGGAGATGGAGCACGATGGGGAGTGCGCAGCGTGGCGGATGGAGCACGATGGGGAGTGCGCAGCAGGGGGAATGGAGCACGATGGGGAGTGCGCAGCATGGCGGATGGAGCACGTTTGGGAGTGCGCAGCATGGCGGATGGAGCACGTTTGGGAGTGCGCAGGATGGGAGATGTAGCACGATGAGGGGTGCGCAGCATAGGGGATGGAGCACGATGGAGAGTGCACACCTCCCCCCAACACACACACACGCGCGCGCGCGCACTGCACAACACACCACACACACACACTGGAAACCACAAACAACTGCCCTACACAGACACCCACACACAGACAACGCTGCACACACAAATATACGCACATACCGCACATATATATAACAAAAATCATACATTAACTACACAATACGTAAATTCTAGAATACCCGATGCGTAGAATCGGGCCACCTTCTAGTATTATATATTTGCCTTATTCTGTCTGTCTCCAAAATTGTGTCCTTACGGTGACACAAAGCTGATTGGCCGCTGGGCTCGCCATGGCCCCCCCCCCCCCGCCCCCCCGCACGGATTGGCCGCTCGCCCAGGCAACTTGCCCACGCCCCGCCCCCCTCATGCATTGCACGCTCGCTCTGGCCCCGCACCCCGCACGCATTCCCTGAACCGACCGACACGGAGCCACAACTCCCAGGTGAGTACTGTACCCCCGGGAGCCCACATCAGCGTACGCCGCCAACCAAGCCGACACATACCCTCGCATTGCTGGGGTTGCCGCCGTATGCTGGTGTGGGCTCCCGTGCGAGCGGGGGACGGGATACGCTAGTAACCATGGTAGCATAGTTACCAGCGCATCAAGGTCCTGCAGCGGCGGAACATACGCACACACACACACACACACACACACACACACATCAGATCACACTCACTCTCACACACACCTCACATCGCATCCACACACTCACAACATCCTGGGATATCGCTTGCTTCTCGGCGGCGATACTGTGCAGTGAGCTTCCAGGACCTGCCGGAGGATCACATGGCCAGAAGCATGTGGTATCTCCGGATGTTGTGAGTGGGAGCGTGTATGTGCAATATCGTCAATGTGTGTGTGCGTGAGTGTATGCGATCGGGTGTGCGTGAGTGTATGCGATCGGGTGTGTGTGAGTGTATGCGATCGGATCTGTGTCGGCAGAGGAGCACGGCGTGCTGGAGGAGGCTGGGAGGAGAGAGGCTGATCCTGGGGAAGGCTGGGAGGAGGAGGCTGAGAGAAGAGAGGCTGATGCTGGGGACAGAAAAGGCTGATGCTGGGAGGAGAGAGGCTGATGCTGGGAGGAGAGAGGCTGATGCTAGGGACAGAAAAGGCTGATGCTGGGAGGAGAGAGGCTGATGCTGCGGGCAGAGAGGCTGATGCTGCGGGCAGAGAGGCTGATGCTGCGGGCAGAGAGGCTGATGCTGGTGCAGCATGGGGGATGGAGCATGATGGGGGGTGCGCAGCATGGGGGATGGAGCACGATGGGGAGTGCGCAGTATGGCGGATGGAGCACGATGGGGAGTGCGCAGCATGGCGGATGGACCACGTTTGGGAGTGCGCAGCATGGCGGATGGAGCACGTTTGGGAGTGCGCAGCATGGCGGATGGAGCACGTTTGGGAGTGCGCAGAATGGCGGATGGAGCACGATGGGGGGTGCGCAGCATGGGGGGGATGGAGCACGATGGGGGGTGCGCAGCATGGGGGATGGAGCACGATGGGGGGTGCACACCTCCCCCCAACACACACACACACACACACTGCACAACACACACTGGGAACCACAAACACCGCCCTACACAGACACCCACACACACAGACAACGCTGCACACACACACAACACCCAACACACAAACACCGCGGCATACATAAGTATACGCACATACCGCACAACACACACATTGCACAAAACACACCACACACACACAAACCGCGCAACACACACACACACACACACACACACACACACACAACAGCCACACAGCGCTCCACAAACAACGCAACACACATACAACACCGCTCTCACCCCCCGCCACACCCAGACAACACCCAGAACATGTACAGCGCCCTACACAAACACTTGGTAAGTACACACAACAACATATATATATATATATATATATATATATATATATATATATATATATATATATAAAAAACAAAAATCATACATTAAACTACACAATACGTAAATTCTAGAATACCCGATGCGTAGAATCGGGCCACCTTCTAGTGTATATATATATATATATATATATATATATAAAATATATATAATGTGTGTGATGACTTGGGCCCCAAGTGTATGTGGGGCCATGCAACAGGTAGCAGGATTGAATCACACAAGAGCACTTATCACTTAAAATGTCCATGCGGTTTATTCAAGCCTGTCATAGGGCGCTGTTACAGTTCCTTTAAACATATTTCAGCAACATGCCACTATCCCCTGTCAGTTCCAACAGGGAGTAGATCCACAAGGCTTCATACACACACAGGGTCTCTGTACCGGCATCACATACCTTTACTCACTGACCCAGTCCGGTTCACTCCATGGACTCTAAATCTATTCCACCCAGGAGATTTAGCAGTCTCCCCATACACTGACTCCGGTCAGTGTTGCACTGTTCACAGAGCCTTCCTCCCACACTCCCCACATGGTCTCACCATGTGCTCTAGCAGGGCCATGTCCTTCCCAGGGCCATTAGACTCCCATGTAATCACCACCAGACACATGATATCCTCCCAGACACACCCCTAGGTGGGAGGCATGTGGATGGTCAGTCCCGCCCATTGCTTTCTGGGACTATCCCATGCATCTAGCCCTAAAACATGCTACCAAAAGACTCGTGGAACTACAAGTCCCAGCAAAGAATCCAAGTTCATGGCCGAGGCTCTCTGCGACACACAGCGGCCACCTTCAAGGGTACAGAGTGCCATCTCACACTGTGTGTGCGTGTGTGTGTATATGTATGTATGTATGTGTGGCGCCCTGGACAAACCAGGGGCCACAGGTAACAACAACACACACACACACCCACCCCCAGCAGTTCACAGCAGACCTCCCCAATGAGACCTGATTTCCTCCCTCGGGTTCAGACAGACACACCAGGTGGGCGGAGTCAGGCAGATGGAGACGCCCACACAGGAGTCTAGCTGGTCTGAGGCAGGAAACAACGCAGACAAGTCCAGGCAGAGGAAGAGAGAGGAGGTTTGCAGAGAGGCAGACACAGACTGGGGCCTAGGTTGGAGCCTAGGTCCCTCGTGTAGCCAGTGAGGCAGACAGTAGTGGCCGTCTGCCGGAGCCGGGAAGACAGTCCTGGTGGAACCGTAGGTAGCTGGGGCTGGGCGGTGGCCCACCGGTACCGAACCGGGGAGCCAGCTGGAAACCGGAGCGCAGGAAGAGCGTACACGAAGGTGCAGGAAAGGACTTACACTACCAACCTGGGGTCAGGGCAAAAACACCGCAGCCGCCTGTGGGACCCGTCCATCCAGCCGTTTGTTTGACCAGAGACTCCGTGTAAATTACTGGCTGAGTGAGTACCACCGTGCCGTGCGGCACAGCGCTACCCCCGCGACCCTGCACCTCACCAGGCCCCGTAACCCGCCTGCCATCCCTCCCTCACCGGGCCCCGGGACAACCAACCCCCCTACCCACGGAGGGGAGAAACAACATCCAAGCTGCTCCCTGTCATCGCTCCCGGGATCCCCGTCCAGAGCAGCGGTGGTGTCACCAACCTCACCACAACCGTGGGTGGCGTCACGGACAATATCCCTAAACCAAACTACCCCCTTTCACTCACGGGCGAGGAACGCCGCTCGAGTCCCCGGGATCCGGCCCATCGCTCAAGCCACCGAGCAGCAGCAGCCGGACCCGAGCAGTGGGTGAGCGCAGCGTCCCCTCCTCCGCCCGCGACATATGTATGTATGTATGTGTGTGTGTGTGTGTGTGTGTGTGTATGTGTATATATATATATATATATATATATATATAAAATCTCATACCTCACTGCTGGAGACACGCGGGGAATCAGGAAGCTGAGGAGAAGAATGTGCAATCAGCACTTATCTCTTCTGCAGATAGCACTGGCCAGTAATAACCTATGCAGAGTTACATCTGGAGACTTCTATTAGCTTACCGATCAGTGGTCTCCTGCCTGTGGAGCTGCTGGGTCCTAGCTACCCAACAGGTTCAGCTCTGCTTTATCCTGGCTGCCTTACCAGTTAAAGGGAACCTGTCAGCAGAAATTTCGCAATAAACCTAAAAGATTCCCGTTCTGCAGCTCCTGGGCTGCATTCTAGAAAGGTTCCTGTTGATATTGTGCCCCCTTTTGAGACCTAAAAAAATACTTTATAAAGTCTTACCTTTTTTGTATGCAAATTTTTTTTATGGTCACGGGGGCGGGCTAGCTGGCGTCCGTTATTCGCCCTCCTTCTGCTGTACGCCATCCCCCATTGCTCATTTCCATACATGAGGACGCCCTCCTCATGTAACTGTCCTCCCGAGGCCTCACACGTGCCCAGTGGCACTCGCGGGACTGAGCACTGTGCACAGTGTGAACGCTTTTGAGGTGATTGCGCAGGCGAAAGATTATGGGCGGCGCTGTGATTGTCATCAGCCGCGTCATCCAAGTACCCGCCCATAATCTCGTGCCCGCGCTTTTCCCTCTGCCTCCACTGTTATGCGCAAGTGCTGGCCATATGAACCACGTTACCTATTATCACGGGCCCGAGATTATGGGCGGGTACTTGGATGATGCTGCTGATGACAATCACAGCGCCGCCCATAATCTCGCGCCTGCACAATCACCTCAAAAGCGTTCACACTTTGCACAATGCTCAGTCCGGCGAGAGTGGCACTGGGCATGCGCGAGACTTCAGGAGGACAGTTACATGAGGGCGTCCTCATGTATGGAAATGAGCAATGGGGGACGGCGTACAGTGGCAGGAGGGGGAATAACGGACGCCAGATAGACCGCCCCCGTGACCATAAAAACACATTTGCATACAAAAAGGTAAAACTTTATAAAGTCTTTATTTTGGTCTCAAAGGGGGCACAATAGCAACAGGAACCTTTCTAGAATGCAGCCCGGAGCTGCAGAAGGGGAATCTTTTAGTTTTATTGTGAAATTTCTGCTGACAGTTTCCCTTTAAAGTGAACCTGTCAGGTGCAATATGCATTCAGAGCCAGGAGCAGTTCTGGGTGTATATTGCTAATCCCTCCGTAACTGTCCCTGTATACACTAGCATAGATAAAGGGGTCTATAGAAAAAGTATTTTTAATGATCTCATATCTTATGCTAATGAGCGCGGGGACTAGTCCCAAGGGCGTTACTTCACTTGGCTAGTCGGCTTACATAGCATGTTAGTACTAACACAGAGGCGTAATAACATGCTAACATGCTATGTCAGCTGACTAGCCAAGTGAAGTAACGCTCTTGGGACTAGTCCCGTTGCTCATTAGCATAAGATATAAGATCTTTAAAAAATACTTTTTCTAAAGATCCCTTTATCTATGCTAGTGTATACAGGGACAGTTAGGCAGGGAATAGCAATATGCACCCAGGACTGCTCCTGGCTCTGAGTGCACATTGCACCTGACAGGTTCACTTTAAAAGGAACCTGTCACCAGATTTGGTGACTATAAGCTGCAGCCACCACCAGTGGGCTCTTATATACTGCATTCTAACATGTTGTATATAAGAGCCCAGGCCGCTGTGTAGAAAGTAAAAATCACTTTATAATACTCACCTAAGGGGCGGTGTGGTGCAGACTGGTCGGATGGGTGACAGGTTCCCTTTAATTTCTCTTGGATGGGCTGCCCAACTGGTTCGACTCTGCTGCGTCCTGGCTGCCCAACTAGTTCCGCTCTGCTGGATCCTGGCTGGCCAACCAGTTCCGCTCTGCTGGATCCGGGCTGGCCAACCAGTTCCGCTCTGCTGGATCCTGGCCGGCCAACCAGTTCCGCTCTGCTGGATCCTGGCCGGCCAACCAGTTCCGCTCTGCTGGATCCTGGCCGGCCAACCAGTTCCGCTCTGCTGGATCCTGGCCGGCCAACCAGTTCCGCTCTGCTGGATCCTGGCCGGCCAACCAGTTCCGCTCTGCTGGATCCTGGCCGGCCAACCAGTTCCGCTCTGCTGGATCCTGGCCGGCCAACCAGTTCCGCTCTGCTGGATCCTGGCCGGCCAACCAGTTCCGCTCTGCTGGATCCTGGCCGGCCAACCAGTTCCGCTCTGCTGGATCCTGGCTCACTAGCCAGTTCCGTTCAGCTCCATACTGGCTGCCCAACCAGTTCAGTTCAGCTCTGCTGGGTCCTGGGCCTGCCTTTATTAAAGTCAATAGCCACTTCACAGGTCGTGCTAAAAGTAGGATTTTTGTGTACTCACCGTAAAATCTCTTTCTCTGAGTCTTCATTGGGGGACACGGGACCATGGGTTATGCTGCTGTCACTAGGAGGCTGACACTAAGTAAACACAAAAAGTTAGCTCCTCCCTAGCAGTATACACCCCGAGCCGGAGGCGGGCTCAGATCAGTTTGGTGCACAAGCAGTAGGAGGAGTACCAGAATCACCATACATAAAACAAAGTTATAACTAAAATAATGCAGCCGTGCGAACAAGTGGTCTATGAACATAAGACCGCTGAAAATGGCAGGCAAATGCAATTTAACAACCAAAAAACAAGCAGGGTGGGTGCTGTGTCCCCCAATAAAGACTCAGAGAAAGAGATTTTATGGTGAGTACACAAAAATCCTACTTTATCGTTTCATTGGGGGACACAGGACCGTGGGACGTCCAAAAGCAGTCCCTGGGTGAGAATACAGAAGCACCGCAGATAGGAAGAAAACAACGACCTCCCTCGGCGGGCTTGTACCATAATTGAATGCTGTCACCCTATTACAGGTGTGCAACTGCCGCCTGCAAGACCTTTCTCCCAAAACTAGCATCTGCCGATGCTTGGGTGTGAACATGGTAGAACCTAGTAAAGGTATGCAGGCTAGACAAGGGGGCAGCCTTGCAGACCTGGTCGGCTGATGCCTAATCGCCCAAGAGGCTCCCACTGCCCGGGTAGAGTGCGGGAGTCTGGGCGAGCGACGGCAGCAGGCGCAGTGCTTGCGCGATGGTCCGAGAAGCCTCAGAGAGGGAATCTACGGACGGGGACGCTAGCCAGTCGGGGGGGGGGGGGGGCAGGACGCAGGGCCCTGTAGCATCTGGCGCTGCGGCGGCTGCGGTATCAGAAGTGTCGGCTGAGGAGTCCTGCGGAGGCTGCGAGTCTGTAGAACAGACGGAGCATAGCAGGGCGTCCTGGCCTTGGGTAAATTTGGTTTTGCAGGAGGAGCATGCAAAAAATAAGGCAAAAGGGGCCTGCTTGGGTCGGGTGGACTTAGTATTAGGCATGGTGAAGAAAGTACTCTCCCTGGTGGCTGCTAGGAAGGAGACAGGAGAGGGTTAACTCGTCCCTAAACTAAGAGAAACGCTACCTAGTGAGGCTACTCCTTAGGAGCAGAGCTTATCCAGGTCCTGTGTGCTGCCCACCAGTCCAGAAGAGGGAGTCCAGGAGTGAGCTGGCCAGAGAGAGGGAGAACGCCGGCGCGCTGCAGCCTCAGGGGACCAGGAACATGCTAAAATGGCGAGGGGACGCTGGAGGAGGCTGGGGGAGGAGCAGCGTTCAGGCGCGAAAAACCGGAGTATCCACAGCCCCCACCATAAGCCAGGAGGCTGAGCGGTGGGAGGAGACTGGGCCTGACGATCGGCGACCAATAGCGCTGCAGCGGGGGGGCGTGGCTAGGACGCAGGAGCGACAAGGACCGGGGCCTATATTTTGGAGTGGGCCGGGGGAAGAGGGTAGGAGAGGTCGGTCCTACCTGATCTCGGCGCCGCCGGGCCCATCGATGGATGCGAAGCAGGCAGGACGCTCTGCCCCTGCCTGTGTACAGTGCCCTCGTCCTGGAAGACTGTGGACTCCGGGGGAGCAGCGTGCTGAGGTAGGGAAGTGGACATTAGGATGAGGGTCAGGAGCCCCCCTGCAGGAGAAGGCAGCGGTGAGGGCCCCATCTGATTACAAACGCGCTGTGGAGGTCCCGACCCTGCTGTATGCCCCTGTACGCCCTTTGGGGTGATACCGCAGGGCGAATCAGGGGTGCCCACGAGAATCTGCCCACACGCTCAACCCCGGGAGTGGTACCACGGGGATGGACGGGGGAGAGGGCCCGAAATCTCAAGCCCCTGTGACCCTGGGGAGTGGTACCCACAGGGCTGCGAAGGATGAGTGAAGAGAATACCTGCAGAAAAAAAGAAGACAGGTATGAGAGCGATGAGCGGCGCCGAAATAAAGGAAAAAAGCGCAAAAAAACAATTGGCTGAGGGGGGCCGAGACGGCCCACATCAGCCTCCTACGACACTAAGCAAAAAACTGATCTGAGCCTGCCTCCGGCTCGGGGTGTATACTGCTAGGGAGGAGCTAACTTTTTGTGTTTACTTAGTGTCAGCCTCCTAGTGACAGCAGCATAACCCATGGTCCTGTGTCCCCCAATGAAACGATACAGAAATCCTATTTTTTTAGGGCTTCACACAGAAGGTCCTGACGAAGCAATTGATGTTTGGCGAAAACACAATGTGAACATAGCCTTAAAGTGACAGGTATTATCTCCCCAATAATAGCACAAATAATAATGTGACGTTGGTTAATTGGGGTTATCCGTCCAGGACTTTTGGATTTTGTTTTCTTAAGGGGCTAAGAATTCACAGACCAGTAGTTGTTATCTACCTGCCTGTTCTGCGCAGCGCTGATGTGTGCGACTCAGAGTGATCACAGACAGCTCCTGCTGGTGATTCTGCAGCTTCATTTGCCCTCACTGTGGAGCGGTGATGGAAACGCTTCCCATGATTACAGCAGAACAATAAGTCTTCTCTAATTGCTTCTATTAACCCTTTCACCCCGGGAGATTTTTCATTTTTTCCTCTCCTTTTTCCAAGAGCCGTAATTTTTCTATTTTTTCCGTCAATTTTGCCATATGGGGGCTTGTTTTTTGCGGTACGAGTTGTTCTTTAGTATGAAACCATTAGTTTTACCATATAGTGTACTGGAAAACGGGAAAAAAAATCCAAGTGCGGTGAAATTGCAAAAAAGTGCAATTGCACAATTTGGTTTTGAGATATTTTATTCAGTGTTAAATATATGGTGAGGCTGACAGGTCACTAGGACGCCTCAGGTCAGTACAAGTTCATAGATAACAAACATGTATACTTTTACTTTTATCTAAGGGGTTAAAAAAAAAATCAGAAGTTTGTCCCTCAAAAAATTGGGCTTTTTGCACGATTTTCCGAGACCCATAGCGTTCTCGTTTTTCAGGATCTGGGCTCAGTGATGGCTTAGTTTTTTCATCCTAAGCGTTTTTAGGGATGCAATTTTTGTATAGCTGCTACGTTGTGATCGCCTGTTATTGCATTTTAAATAATTTTTGCAGCAACCAAAAAACTGAATTTTGGAGTTTGGAATTTTTTTCTCACCACACCACGTACCGATCAGATTATTTGATTTTATATTTTGATCGGGCATTTCTGAACACGATACCAAATATGTGTAATTTTTTAAACAGTTTTATTTTCAGTGGTGCGAATGGGTGTGATTTGAACTTTTAGTTTTTGTTTTGTTTTTTTTTTTATTCTATCATATTTTTTAAAACTTTTTTTTTTTTTACTTTTTTATTTATTTTACTAGTCCCCCTAGGGAACTATAAGGATCAGAAGTCTAATCACTTGTTCTCTTCTGTTGATCTAGGCTGCACAACTCTGATCAGCAGAAATGCTTCTTTCCTGTCAGTGCCAGTGCTCTGTCAGGTCTCACAGGAAATACGTCAGGGTAGCAACAGGAGTCATCACATGCCTCCGAGCTACCATGGCAACCATCATCTCCAAGTGATTGCGTCACAGGGCTCCGATAGCAGCGGGGAATGGCGTGGCCATTTAAATCACGTTGTCACATTTTGACAGCATTATCTAAGTGAAAAGCAGGCGTGGGTGGATCGCGGATCCACCTGCGCCTGTTAGCCCCACATTTCTGTTGATCAAATCAGAAGATATGTGGGGGGTCACCACCGATTCCCTGCAGCAGCTGGCAGTAATTACCCCGACATTACCAAGGACAAACTGGGGTCGTAAAGGGGTTAACCAAAAGCACAAACATTATTAAAGATAATTTATCTAATAGAGTAGACCTTATATGTGATGTGCAGCTTTTACATAGTGTAGATTAAGGTGTCAGATCTGCTTTAGAATAGAATTTTGTAGTTTTAAAATATTCAAATTTAAAATAAATACTACAAAGTTTGCATTAACCCTTTAAGGACGAAGACAGTTTTGTACTTGATGCCCAGGCCATTTTTTGCAATTTTGACCAGTGTCCCTTTATAAGGTTATAACTCTGGAATGCTTCAATGGATCCCGGTGATTCTAAGATTGTTTTTTGTGACATATTGGGCTTCATGGTAGAGGTAAATTTAGGATGATATTTTTTTATTTTATTTGTGAAAAAATCTGAAATTTGACAAAAATTAAAATTTTGCAATTTTCAAACTTTTAATTTTTATGCCCATAAACCAGAGAGTTATGTCACACAAAATAGTTAATAAATAACATTTCACACTTGTCTACTTTACATCAGCGCAATTTTTGAAACAAAATTTTTGGGGATAGGAAGTTAGAAGTTCATCAGCAATTTCCCATTTTTTTCAACAAAATTTACAAAACCATTTTTTTAGGGACCACATCCCATTTGAAGTGACTTTGAGAGGCCTAAGTGACAGAAAATACCCAAAAGTGACCCCACTCTAAAATCTGCACCCCTCAAGGTACTCAAAGTCACATCAAAGAAGTTTATTAACCCTTCAGGTGCTTCACAGGAACTAAAATAATGTGGAATGAAAAAAAATAAAAATTAACATTTTACCTAAAAATGTTGCTTTAGCACTAATTTTCTTACTTTTTCAAGAGATAACACCAAAAATCGGACCTCACACTTTATTACCCACTTTATTATGAGTGCGCCGATACCCCACATGTGGTCAGAAACCTTTGTTTGGGTAAATGGGAGGGCTTGGAACGAAAGAAGCAATATTTGAATTTTGGAAAGCAAATTTGGCTGAAATAGATTGCGGGCACCATGTTGCATTTACAGATCCCCTAAGGTACCTAAACAGCAGGAACCCCCCTCAAGTGACCCCATTTTGGAAACTAGACCCCTTAAGGCTTCTATCTAGGAGTATAGTGAGCATTTTGGACCCACAGGTACTTCACAGATTTTGTTAACGTTACGTTGTCATATTGAAAATTGACATTTTTTTCTCAAAAATGTTGCTTTAGCATCAATTTTCTCCCTTTTTCAAGAGGTAATTGCAACATTTTGACCCAAAAGATTGTTACCCACTTTTTTATGAGCACGGTGATACCTCACATGTTGTCTGAAACCTTTGTTTGGACAAATGGGAGGGCTTGGAACGAAAAGAGTAATATTTGAATTTTGGAAAGGAAATTTGGCTGAAAAAGATTGCGGGCACCATGTTGCATTTGGAGGACCCCTAAGGTACGTAAACAGCAAAAAAACACCACAAGTGACCCCATATTGGAAACTAGGCCTCTCAAGGAATTTCTCTAGATGTTTGGTGAGTACACTGAACTCCCAGGTGATTCACAGACGTTTATAACGATGAGCCATAAAAATAAAAAAATAAAATTTTACCACAAAATTGTTACTTCAACCAGGTAGCTTTTTTTTTCACAAGGGTAACTGGAAAAAAATCACCATGAAATTTATTGTGCAATTTCTCCTGAGTTTGGTGATATTTTATATGTGGTGGAAATAAACTGTCTGGGCACACGGCAGGGCTCGGAAGGGAAGGAGTGCCATTTGACTGCGAAATTGGCTGGAATCCATTGCGGACACCATGTTGCATTAGGAGAGCCCCTGAGGTGCCTAAACAGTGGAGGTCCCCCACAAGTGACCCCAATCTGGAAAATAGACCCCTCAAGAAATTTATCTAGATATTTGGTGAGTACCCTAAACCCCCAGGTGCTTAACAGATGTTTATAATGTTGAGCTGTGAAAAAAAAAAAAAAAAAACATTTTTACCACAAAATTGTTACTTCAACCAGATAGCTTTTTTTTTTTTAACAAGAGTAAAAGGAAAAAAATCAGCATAAAATTTATTGTGCAATTTCTCCTGAGTATGCTGATACCTTTTATGTGTGGTGGAAATCAACTGTTTGGGTGCACAGCAGGGCTCGGAGGGGAAAAAGTGCCATTTGACTGAACAATTGGCTGGAATAATTAGTGAACGCTATGTCGCATTTGGAAAGCCCCTAAGGTGCCTAAACAGTGGAGGTCCCCCACAAGTGACCCCATTTTGGAAACAAGACACCTCAAGGCTTTTATCTAGGTGTATATTGAGCATTTTGAATCCACGAATACTTCACAGAATTTGATAAGCTTAGGTTGCCATATTGAATATTTTCATTTTTTCACAAAAATGTTGATTTAGCATCACATTTCTCACTTTTTCAAGAGGCAACAACAAACCGTGGACCCCACAGCTTGTTATCCAATTCCTTGTGAGCGCAGGGATACCCCACATGTGGCCAAAAAACTCTGTTTGGATAAATTGGAGGGCTTGGAATGGAAGGAGCACCATTTGAATTTTGATAAAGTTGAA
Organism: Anomaloglossus baeobatrachus; assembly: GCF_048569485.1. NCBI lineage: Eukaryota > Metazoa > Chordata > Amphibia > Anura > Aromobatidae > Anomaloglossus > Anomaloglossus baeobatrachus. The sequence goes on along the minus strand of NC_134354.1, from coordinate 347,464,542 downwards.
ATAAATTGCACGCACAATGTCACATTAGCAGGGCTTCTTGGGTACCTATTCATCAGAAACCCACCACAAATGACCCCATTTTGGAAACCGGACCCCACAAGGATTTTATTCATGAGTATAGTAAGCATTTTGAATCCACAGGTACTTTACAAAAATGTTGCTGTAGCAACAATATTCTCACTGTTAGGCTATGTGGCCATGATCCAGTGACACGGCATGTAGTACCTAGTGTCAGCCTTCCTGCAGAGATGTGAGTGTTGTCCACGGGAGAATGCAGCTGCCCATGCCCACGATTTGGGTTCAGGCTGCTGTGGACTTTAGCTCTATTCTACGTGCAGAGAACACTCTCGTCTCCGCAGCATAAATTGACATGCTGAGGCTCAGGAAGCTGCACCACACGTCAGTTTATGCTGCGGAGAAAAGAAGCACAGTAGGCATGAGCTTTCTAAAAATCCTTCCACTGTGCTTCTACTGCACAACGCAGCGCTATGGATGGAGGGAAAACACTCTGCTCCCAAAACGCTGCAAACCCTGATCGTGGGCACATAGCCTAAAATGCTAAAGTGGATGAATGGATAGATGTCAAACATATATAACATCCCACCCCCCCGCATATTCTAAGCTGACGCCCTTTAGTGCCTTTCATGTGGCACTAAAGGGTGCCGAGCCTTGTATTTAGCCCCAAAAAAATAAATAATTAAAATAAATGACGTGGGGTCCCCCCTATTTTTGATAGCCAGCTAGGGTAAAGCAGACAGCTGTAGCCTGCAAACCACAGCTGACAGCTTCATCTTGTCTGGTGATCAATTTGGAGGGCTCCCCAAGCTGTTTGTTTTGTTTTTTTTTAATTATTTATAAATAAATAATTAAAAACACAAACAAACGTGGCATCCCCCCAAATTAGATTACCAGCCAAGGTGAAGCTGACAGCTGGGGTCTGGTATTCTCAGGGTGGGAAGAGCCATGATTATTGGACTCTTCCCAGCCTAAAAGTAGCAGGCCGCAGCCGCCCCAGAAGTGGCGCATCCATTAGATGTGCCAATCCTGGCGCTTCGCCCCAATTCATCCCGTTGCCCTGGTGCGGTGGCAAACGGGGTAATAAATGGGTTGATTCCAGATGTGTGATGTCACCTGGCATCAAGCCCAGCAATTAGTTATGTCATGGCGTCTATCAGATACCTGACAAAAAAAAAAATTGACAACAACAAAAAAATTTATTTGAAAAAACACTCCCCAACCATTCCCTCTTTCACCAATGTATTGAAAAGAAATGAAAAAAAAAAAAAAGATTGGGTCCCTATAATCCATATTGGACGTCACACGTCGACTCTGGACCTTCTAGAATATGGGGGCACGTTCAGGGAACATGTCCCCCATTTTCTAGGAGTGCAGACCCTCCATTTGAGGAGAGTGGGTGCAAAGAATCTGCACCCACCCTCCCCGGGTCACAGCTGCAAAGTGCCGAGCACTAGCAGCAGCAGCAGCCAGCGCAGCTCTCTGAACACAGGAAGCTGAGCTCAGCTTCTCTACACATGTGACCGCACTGACCGGCGTCTGCTGTGCAGGAGGAGGGATCGCGGGGGATGAAGGCTCGAAAAGGTACGGGGGTCACCGGAGAACACCGGGGGGATAGGGGGTGACCTGGCAGGGCCTAGGGAGCAGGTTTCTGTCGCATGTGTTATGGCACATGCGACACAAACCAGAGAAAAAGGGTGATTGCGGGCGGCGCGCTGCTGTGCTCGCCGGTGCGCGCCGCCATCTTGGATTTTCGGGAGGGAGTTGGGGATCGGGGGGGCACTTTTGTGACAGCGGGGGACCGGGAGGGGACCGGGAAAGAGATTTATCTCCCATCTGACATGCTTGATCATGCCAGATGGGAGATAAATCATTTTTTACCGGCGCTGTCATTTACTGTAACCTGATGATCGGTATACGGTGTATACCGGTCATCACGTGTGCAGGGACCGGAAAAACTGGCCCGAATCATGATCTCCAGGGTCTCAGCTACCCCCGGTAGCTGAAACCCCGGAGATTTTCTGACGCTGGGGGGCGCTATTCACTTATTTCTGCCTGCCGTTTATAAACGGCAGATCAGAATAAGGACCTGATTCTGCCGCCGTTTATCTCCGTAAGGCTGTCGTAATGGGGTTAAGAATATTTTATATTTTTTCTGTTTATAATTATTGTTTATAAAACAATGTGATCAGCAGTGCTGAATGGGTGTGGATGGGGAGTGGTTATGGGTGTGACTAGTTGTGAAATGGGTGTGGTTAGGGGCGTGGCCTAAAAAAAATCGCCTCGGCGTGCGGGTGCTTTGCTGGTGACACTGTTGGGGATTTATTCAAAATTGAAGGCATACAGAACCAGCATGCCTACCACAGCATCTTGCAGCAGAGTGCTATTCCATGCGGTTTGCGTTTAGTTGGACCATCATTTTATTTTTCAACAGGACAATGACCCCAAACACACCTCCAGGCTGTGTAAGGGCTATTTGACCAAGAAGGAGAGTGATGGGGTGCTATGCCAGATGACCTGGCCTCCACAGTCACCAGACCTGAACCCAATTGAGATGGTTTGGGGTGAGCTGGACCGCAGAGTGAAGGCAAAAGGGCCAACAAGTGCTAAGCATCTCTGGGAACTCCTTCAAGACTGTTGGAAGACCATTTCCGGTGACTACCTCCAAAGCTCATCAAGAGAATGCCAAGAGTGTGCAAAGTAGTAATGAAAGCAAAAGGTGGCTACTTTGAAGAACCTAGAATATAAGACATATTTTCAGTTGTTTCACACTTTTTTAAGTATTTCATTCCACATGTTTTAATTCATAGTTTTGATGCCTTCAATGTGAATCTACAATTTTTAGAGTCATGAAAAAGAAAGAAAACTCTTTGAATGAGGAGGTGTGTCCAAACTTTTGGTCTGTACTGTGTATGTATATACACATATATGGCAGCATCAGTCATCAATATATATTTATCTTGCATAAATAATATTTTCAGCCAGCAGATGATGTTTGATGCGAGCTATTAATTTGTGATTGGTAAAGGTGTAGTGCAGAATTGGAGTTTTTCCAAGAGTGGAGGTGAGACTGTGGAAGGTTTGAGGAGTGGAGGTGGAGCTGGGTTGGATCCTGGGTGGAGTTTCAAGGGGGTTTGAAAAGTTTGCCAGTATGGTGCCCTGAAATTCCTGGTGGCAACCCTGCCATTGATTGACTGATTTCTACCTAAACTGTTCATAAGAAGAACACTGCCTAATTATTCTGTGGGTTCCGGATAGAAAGCTCTCCTAAATATGGAGGAGGACATCATCAGGGCCGGCCTGAGCTTGACTGTGCAAAACTGCCCTTCTTTTTTTTTTTTTTTTTTTTACCCAGTTTCCCAGGAAACAAATGAGGACAGGAGGCCATTTTTTTTATATCCTAATAAAATTGATCTCTCCAAATGTACAATAATCTACAAATTTGTGCTGGAGAATCTGTACCTCAAATCCATCACGTTTGAGCTCGTTCTTTTAGAAGTCTTCCGATTTCAACCATTTATGCTGTATCCCTGGATATTACATCTTGGATAGAACATGCGGATCTCACCTATGGGTTGCACATGAATCTGGAGAATGAGGCACTGCCGCTCTTCGTAGAGAGATGATATAAATTCTTATACACTTAGGGGTATTTTGCACACTACGACATCGCAGGTGCGATGTCGGTGGGGTCAAATCGAAAGTGACGCACATGCGGCGTCGCTGTCGACATTGGAGTATGTGAATCCTTTTTACTACGATTAACAAGCGCAAAAGTGTCAATCGTATGATCGGTGTAGCGTCGGTCATTTCCATAATTTCGGAAGGACCGATGTTACGATGTTGTTCTTCGTTCCTGCGGCAGCACGCATCGCTGTGTGTGAAGCCGCAGGAGCGAGGAACATCGCCTTACCTGCGTCCCGGCTGCAATGAGGAAGAAAGGAGGTGGACGGGATGTTTACGTCCCGCTCATCTCCGCCCCCTGCTTCTATTGGCCACCTGCCATGTGACGTCGCTGTGACGCCGCATGACCCACCCCCTTAGGAAGGAGGCGGTTTGCTGGCCAGAGCGACGTCGCAGGGCAGGTAAGTGCATGTGAAGCTGTCGTAGCGATAATGTTCGCTACGGCAGCTATCACAAGATATCGCAGCTGCGACTGGGGCGGGGACTATCGCGCTCGGCATCGCTACCATCGTCTTGCGATGTCGTAGTGTGCAAAGTACCCCTTAGCGTTTCGCAGGTTGTGGCCCCATTGGTTGGATCAGCATCTACTATACAAATCCTGAGGATAAAAGTACAGAATGATGCCAGACAATGCACGATGGAGCCGGTGGCCGATGCTGCGTGTACTCTGGACCATAAAGTCCAAAATACAAACGTTTAAAGGGAGTGTAGGAGATTAGAAAAAAATCTCTGATTTTTATGTAATAGAGTCCTCAGGTTGTATGTGTCGCTGCCTCTCAGCTCCAATGACCTGAACAGAACTGAGGTGCAGTACCACATACACGCCATGAGGACTGGGGGCACTGTGTATGTGTCACTGCTTCTCAGGTCCCTTGACCTGAACAGACTGAGCTGCAGAACCACATACATGTGGCGCCCTGGACAAGCCAGGACGTCACAGGTACAGCAACAACACACCCCACATCCTGGTTAGGAATACCAGAGTCACACACAAATCCTTGTTGCCGCCCTCCAGGGGCTGATGTCAAAACCAGGTGGGGCGGAGCCAGGTGGTTGGCTCCACCCACCGAAGAGTTCATAGTCCTGGAGGCGGGAAAAGGAAGGGGAGAACAGTGAGAGACAGAGAGGGTGAAGGAGTGAAGTGGTAAAGGAGCAGTCTGACCGTGTCCGGGTACGTGGCCCGGGCACCTACAGCAAGGTTGGCAGACGGTGGTGACCGTCTTCAGGCGAGGCCGATTGACGCACAACCGTAAGGACCAGGGACGGGCAAAGAAAAGCCAGCACCATTCGGCAGGGCCTACGGACCCCAACCAGGCTGGGAGTTGCCGTTAAACCGGTCAAATCCGTCAGCAACGGGAACCTCCGGGGTTTCCCAGCAGCAAAGACCCGACTGAAGGCAACCGCTCAACCGTGAAGGGAAATACAGCTACCGCCACAGCTAGAGTTCCCAGGGCCAGCACCTGCGGGCAAAAGGGGCTCCTCTGGCAAATACACCGCTGGGGAGCGGGTCACCGGTGGGAAGCCATCGGGGCCGAAAACACATCAAAGGTGCAGGGAGAGACAGTCACCGCCAACCTACCGGGAGTGACCACCGCAGCCGTCTGTGGGACCCGTCCATCCAGCCGTTTGTTTTACCAGAGACTCCGTGTACGTTACTGGCTGAGTGAGTACCACCATGCCGTCCGGCACTGCGCTGCCCCCGCGACCTTGCACCTCCCCAACTCCTGCCATCCACCCTCCAGTCGTCATCACCGGGCCCCGGGACCACCAAAACCCCCTACCCACGGAGGGGAGAGAAAAATCTCAGCTGCTCCCTGTCATCACTCCCGGGATCCCCGTCCAGAGCAGCGGTGGTGTCCCATTATCACCACAAACCGTGGGTGTCGTCACGGACTACATCCCCAAACCAAACCACGCCTTTCACTCACGGGCGAGAAGTGCCGCTCGAGCCACCGAGCAGCAGGAGCAGCACCGGACCCGAGCGTGGTGAGTGCAGCGCCCTCCCCACCCGCGACATACACACCATGAGGGAGGGGCCCTGTGTATGGAAAAACTATGGCATATATACTGTAATCCCTTTATTAACCAGTTTGGGCTCACACCAGCTGGCAATGCTGCAAATAATTTTGTTGGAAAATTTGTAAGATAAATGCACGCGAAATCTTGTGATATTCTGCAGAATTTCATAATACACACCTCAGCTGCTACAGAACCTCATCATACACATCTCAGCTGCTGCAGAACCTCATCATACACACGTTCTATGCTTCAGAACCTCATTACACACATTTCAGCTGCTGCAGAATCTCATAATACACCTCAGCTGCTGCAGATCCTCATAATACACCTCAGCTGCTGCAGATCCTCATAATACACCTCAGCTGCTGCAGAACTCCATAATACACACCTCAGCTGCTGCAGATCCTCATAATACACCTCAGCTGCAAGCGATACATTACATTGATAGAATGGCCTTCATATCTACACTAAACCATTACATGTGATGTGCAGGCGGCCTTGACGCCATGTAACGATGTATGAGATTCCAATGTTATTTTGCTACAAGATAAATTCTCTGACAGCTGATTCCTCCTGCACGACCCCCGGGTGGAAGGAATCAGACACTGGCTCTAATATTGCAGTCGTGTATATTTTATTCTGATGCTGCCACATTTCAGATAAAACACACATTTAATATCTGGCCGGGGACGATGCAACCGGGATGACGAGCCCAGGAGGCTGGTCCCCCGGCTGCTTCTCCCTACTCCATACCTCCCAACTTTTCAAGAAAGGAAAGAGGGACAAAGTATGCGGGTAAATTTTGACCACGCCCCTAGCCACACCCATTTGGCAGTAAGGGTCATTCAGCAGATGTCCCGGACTGTTCATTCATATTCATAGCAGTCAGATTTTTTATATTTCTATGTGTCACTCACTATATGACATGTTGCTTATTTGTGCCTATAAAGCCGTGTTCACACGTTGCATAAATTCTGTTTCTTTTTGTGTCTGTCTGCACCAAACTACACAATAACAATCTTCTCTGTTTTTTCCATTTTTGCTGCATTTTTTTTCTGCCTTTTCTCCATTATTTAATGTGTTTTTGGTTCACATGTGAATCTGCGTTTTTAAGTGTTTTTATTGTAGAGAAGCTTTTTCCTGCACTTTTTTAAGCTCCACATAGAAACCTCCAGAGAAACCCCCTCCCCCCGAAAACCGCAGAATTCAGCGGAGTCTTTTCATGGAATCACATCCACTTTACTTGGACAATTAAACACAGCAGAATAAATGTGCAAAGAAACAGCAGAAAAAAATGCAGCATTTACACTACATGGGAATATGGACTAATTGTCCAAGCAAAGTGGATGAGATGTCATGAAATCTCCGCCCCTGGTGCGTCTAAAGTCACTGCTGAACTGTGCGGATTTGGTGTTTCTTTCTTTATAAGCTTCAGGATTCACATCAGCAACAAACATGTATCAAATAAGGGGGACAATGTGTGAAGCCCCGTAAGTGTTGTGTCGGTGCATTACCTTCAGGGACTCCACGTGGATGGAACAGTCTGGTCACAGGTAGGGAACCTTCTTCTAGGATTGTCGTGACGCCACTCTCAGAATTGCGGTCAGTGGAGACCGCCACTGCAGGTTAGGGATGCCTGGGGCTGATGGTGGGTGCAGTCAGTTGTAATAGCCTCCTGAGAGTGAGGCAAGCCCCAGGGCCCCGTGTAGGTGTGTGGAACCACAAAGCGCAGAATAACTCAACACAAGCAGAATGTCTTTCAGGGGTTTTACTCACTTTAGGTGGCAGGGTGAGTAACCCGGGCGTAGCTGGGATGAACCAGGCTGGAACCAGGTGTCCTTCAGGCTGACTGATGAGGGTGGCTACCGACTCGCCTTCCTTAGCCCTTTGCGTTTTGGGGTAACCCCGACTTTTAGTCCCTATGGGGGTCACCCAGGGAAGTTGCTGGTGCCTCTCTCCCCCTTCTTTTTGGCCCGTTTGCTTGTAGCCTGGACCAGATCACTCCAGCTGCTTGCCTCCTGTGAACTATGGGCCCTAATTGTGGCTACGTGGCTGCGGACTCTGTGGTGTTGTCTTGGGGGTGTAAAGTGCCCCCTCATGCAGGTTTGGCAAGGAAAGGTGAATCTATCCCTGCACTGGGACCTGCTACCCGTTTGGGCCTGGTTCTCCCTGACAGTCTCCTTACTTTCCACTCCGTTGCTCTCTCTTTAGCTGTGTGTGGATTTCAGGTAGCACTCCCAGGTGACCGTTCTCCCCCGTCGGTAGTCACTGCGCGGACGCTGTTAGACTGCCACAGCTCCAGGGTCTGCTCCTCACGTCTGCTTTCCCTGAGCTGCACACTAAACCGGCTCACTCGTGGGACCTGCACTGCTGCTCCTGTCTGAGCTCCACTTCCATGCTCCTCACTCCTCCACACTCTGCTTCAGACTTCACTTCTCCTTCTCCTTCCTCTTTTCCCTTTTGTGGCTGCCTACGCCACCTAGCAACCAGGCTCTCTACCACACCCCTTGAGTGGAGATGGAGGCTTCGCCCCCTCCACCCCTCGAGTGGAGATGGAGGCTTCGCCCCCTCCTGGGATCCCCAGGGGTCCTCTCAAAGGTACATGTGTGAGACCTGATCACTATGCGCCTGTGTAGTCACACCTCGGTCAGCCTTCTGGATTACCTGTTTTGTACTGTCCCCAGCATGGGTGCAGTACTCAGTGGTGCCTGACCAGGTCAGGGGCGCCACATTTGCATAAAAAATACTGCAACCACACAATAATCAGAGAACATTGTTATTGCACTCGTGGTGCAGACACCTGCAGAAAAAATGCAGCATTTACGCCAGGGGTCTCAAACACGCGGCCCGCATGCGGCCCCTGAGGCTGCTTGTTGCGGCCCGCAGACCCCGTGACAATCGCGGCTCTATGCTGAGGGTCGGCGCCGGCAGGAACTTTACTGCATTTGAATCCATCTGCGGTGCCGCGCAAGGAGCTGTCAGTTCTATCCCAGTTGCTGCTGCTGTCTGCCAATCAGATGCAAGGAGGTGACGTCATACAGCGATGTCACTTCCTTGCATCTGATTGGCAGGCAGCAGCCATTGGTCCAGACACAGCTCCTCTGCACTGCACCGCAAATGGATTCAAATGCAGTGAAGTTCCTGCCGGCGCCGACCCTCAGCACAGAGCCGCGATCATCACGGGCCACGACAAGCAGGTAAGGTACGTGCTCAAGTTCAGGACCCGCTGCGTGCTGGACACAGCGCGTCCTGATCGGCGGGGCCGCAAGTCTACTCCTTAGGAGACCGCAGCTGCCCGTGCCTGCGATCAGGGGTTCGGGCCGCTGCGGTCTCCTCGCTGTGCTCTGCCTAGGGAGGACGCTTCAGACGCCGCAGCATAAATTCACATGCTGCGGCCTCTGGAAGCCACACCGCAGTTCCGTTTTCACTGCGGGCCGTACACGCACAGTGGGCATGGGATTTTTAGAAATCCCATGCCCACTGTGCTTTTACCATACATAGCAGGGTTTTGGACGCAGCTGAAGCATGCTGCATCCAAAACTCTGCAAGTACTGATCGTGGGCACACAGGGAACGGAGGAAAGGTGAGGAGATTCTTTTTTTTTTGTTTGCGTATTACTAAAGGATGGGCAGAATACTACAGGAATGGCCACAATACTACGAGGGTGGGCAGAATACTACAGGGATGGCCACAATACTACAAGGGTGGGCAGAATACTACAGGGATGGCCACAATACTACAGGGATGGCCACAATACTACAGGGATGGCCACAATACTACAGGGATGGGCAGAATACTACAGGGATGGCCACAATACTACAGGGATGGCCACAATACTACAGGGATGGCCACAATACTACAGGGATGGCCACAATACTACAGGGATGGCCAGAATACTACAGGGATGGCCACAATACTACAGGGATGGCCACAATACTACAGGGATGGGCTGAATACTACAGGGATGGCCACAATACTACGGGAATTGGCAGAATACTACAGAGCACAATACTACAAGGATGAGCACAATACTACAAGGTTTGGAACAATATTACTGGGCACAATACTACAGGGCACAAGGATGGGCACTATACTACTGGGCACAATACCACAAGGATGAGCACCTTACTACAGGGCACACGGATGGGCACATTACTACAAGATTTTGGCTAAGATTACTATATGATGCTGCTAATTGTAAAACAATTACAAGAAGGTGATAAAATGTAAAAAAAAAAATCCTAAAACATGACTTTTTTTATTTACATTAAAAATGCTTTTCTGTATATAAACTTAACAAAAAAAGTGCACATTTGTTATAATAAACAAGCGAAAAATGTTTACAAAAGTGATCCAAGATGTATAGAAAAAAAAACATGGATTCATTAAAAATGTTCACTTTGTCCTGCAAATAATGCGGCCCCCCTCATTTTTTTTTTCTATATGCGGCCCATACACCCAGCTGAGTTTGAGACCCCTGATTTACGCTATGTGTGAACACGGGCTCAGTGATCCATTTTTATTACATTTTTTTTATGGGTTTTAATAAAGAAAAATAATAAATTGCGCTATTTTTTTTTCCCGCCATTTACCGATCCCCATAAATAACCTGATCGCTGTGTTGTTCAGGTCATTACGATTACAGGGACACCAAATATGTCCATGTTATTTGCTGATTTGTGATGTTTATTATTTTATAAAAAAGTGTAATAAAATTACATTATTCTATTTTTTTTTTTATTATTTTTAGTAACTTTATTAGAAGAAAAAAAAAATCCTCTTTTCCTCTCTCTCCAGAATACAGGAGATAGAGACACTGCTGTGTACAATGGAGCTGTGTCCTGTGTAATCTGCTGTGTAAGAGGTTCCACGGGTTCGAGTCCCGGCTCCCCCGAAAATCCAGAGCCGATGATAATTTAATTTAACTTATACCAACTCCTCCCCTCAGTGGATTGAATATCAGCTGTGAGCCGCGGGAGTGCGGGACAGACCTGAAAAATCGTGGCAGTCCCGCAAAATCTGGGACGGTTGGGAGGTATGCTGCTCTGCTGCCCTGGACTGACCAGTGTCTCCCCTGTGTGACATTCTGCACATTAGCCGAATCCCCAAAGTGTGTAATGTACGGCTAGGATTTCATTTGCCAATCTGACTGGTCATGTGATCGCTCACTAGTGATTTGCGGACTGGGGGCTATTTGCTGAATGATATCAGCAGATCCTGATTCTCTCATTGTTATAATTTTCAATTTGAGAGAAACATGAGGAGATGTCATTCGGCAGATGACCACACATTGCAAATCACATGTGAGCGATCAGATGACGACCACTCGAATCAGCAAGTGAAATTGTACCGCCTCGGCTCGGGTCCGGACCTTCAGTGGGTGGCTCGAGGGTCCCGGACCCGGGGGTCCTGCGGTCACTCCAACCAAAAGGGGTTTGTGATTTGGGGACGCAGTTGTACAGACGGAGCCGTGTTAAGTTTGTGACGCCACCCACGGGATGTGGTGAAGATGGACACCACCGCTGCAGTTACGGGGCACCCAGGGGAGATGTTGCGCAGCAAGTTGTTAACCCCTCCGTGGGCAGGGATGGTGTTCCCGGGACCCGTTGGGGGGATGCTTGCCGATGCAGGGAGATGGGTGGCCGGAGGGCACTGATGTACTCACTATTAGTAAACACACAAGTCTCTGGTAAACCAAGGTGATGGTGGTCGGTGCACGCAGCCGGCTGCAGTCTGGTCCCCCACCCGGCTGATGGTCTCTGTCTTTCTCCCGCACCTGTTTGTGATGGTGGACTACCTGCGCTTGCAACTTCAGGAGTCCGCTCCCGGCTTGTGGTTGCCTGGAGAGCCCTTTGCCCGCAGACGCTGGCCCGTGGGATCTCTGAGCCGTGGCAGTGGCTTTCTATCCCCCTCGTTGGGCTGTTGCCTTCAGTCGGGACTTTGGTTGGACAGGACCTCTAGTCCTGGCTGCAATCAGTTAATTAGCTAGCCCCCAGTAGCTTCTGGACCTAGCCTCAGGGTCTGAGTACCCTCCTTTGTGCTCCGGTTTCCGAGTCGGTTCCCCGGGTCGGTACCAACAGGCCACTACCTTGTCCCGGTGCACCTCGGTTCCACAGCGCCGTCTTACCGGCTCCTGCAGACAGAGGCCTCCGTCTGCCTCCTAGTCTGAGGTACCAGGGCTCCTACCCTGGCACCTGCTCAAATTGGGTCTTCTCCTCTGCTGGAGCTGCACACAGCTCCAGCCCACACAACTCTCCAACTTGAACTCTAAACTTGTTCTGTTTACTTTCCCGCCTCAGGCTCTCTGAAGTCCTCAGTGGGCGTCTTCCAACCGCCTGGTTCCGCCCCCTGGTGTGTCCATCCAGCTCTGAGGGGGGTGACTAGGGATTTAATGTTTGGCTGTATGTTACCTATGAGGGACAGGTGTAATGCAGGGCCCTATTTGTGACTACCTGGCTTGGCCAGGGCGTCACAAAATCCTAACAGAGCACATATTACATGTGACACTCTGGCAAAACTAGGTAGTCACAAATAGGCCCCCGCATAACACCATCCCTCACACAGGTAACACACAGCCAACCTGAAACCCTAGTCACCCCCCCCTTAGGGAAAGATAGGCAACCCAGTGGGCGGGACCAGGCGGTTTGACACGCCCACCCCGGGATCTAGAAAGCCCGGGGCGGGAAAACGAGCAGATCTGTTTGTAGTTCAAGTTGAGAGGAGTGTGGGCTGGAGCTAGGGGTAGCACCAGCAGTGGAAGTTCAAGTTGAACAGTGTCAGGGTTGGAGCCCTGGTGCCTTGGTAGGAGGCAGACTGTGGTCTCCGTCAGCAGGAGACGGGAATGTGGCGCCCCTGACCTGGTCAGGCACCACTGAGTACTGCACCCATGCACCAACGAGGGGGCCCATAAGGAAAATTGAGCCTGGAGCCATCGTTACCTTGGTCCACGCTGCCAGCAAACGGGCCAGAAAGGGGAGAACGGCAGTTGCGACTTCCCTGGGTGATCCCCACAGTACTACAAGTTGGGGTCACCTCAAAACAAGAAGGGCTAGGAAGGCGAGTCAGCAGTCACCCCTACCTCAGCCGGAGGGATACCTGGCTCCACCTGGTTCATCATAGCATCCCCCGGGTTAACTCACCCCTGCCACCTGACAGTGAGTAAAAACCCTGAAAGACATTGCTGCTTGTGTGTGAGTTCTTCTGCGACCTGTGGGACTACACACTTACATTGAACCCCTGGGGCCAGTCTCACTCTCGGGAGGCCACAACACCAGACTGCATTACCATCAGCCCCTGACGCTCCCTAAACTGCAGTGGCGGTCGCCCCTGACCGCAAATACCGAGAGTGGCGTCACGACTCCTATTAAGGTTAACCTGACCTACCCGTGGCCAGAAGATTCTCAGCACGTGAAGTCCCTGAAGACCGGAGGCGACCTGAAGGTAATGGGGCAGTACAGATAGATGGCCCAGCAGAACCGAGGTGGACGGGGACAGGGTTGTAGCCCGCCGGTACCGACACGGGGAACCAACCCGGAAACTGTAGCACAGAGGGGGTACTCGGACCCTGAAGCCAGGACAGGAAACCAGCGGCCTGGTTAATTAACCAATTGAGGCCAGGACTAGAGGTCCTGTCCCACCCAAAGTCCCTCATAGAAGAGAACAGCCCACCGATAGAGATAGTAGGTCACCGCCAGGGCCCATAGATCCCATGGGCCAGCGTCTGCAAGCACGGCTCCTTAGGGCACATCCAGCCGGGAGTGGACTCCTGAGTTTCAGACCAGGCAGTCCACCATACACAAACCAGTGCAGAGGAAAAGGACAGTGACCACCAGCCTGGGTGGGGGACCCGAATGCAACTGGCCGCGGTGGCCGGCCACCAGCACCTTGGTTTACCAAAAGACTCGTGTGATTCATTTACTGTGAGTAACCAACCATCCACCTGCATGTCCGGGCGTACCTGCCCTTGCCATCGCTACACCCTGCACAAAGACACTGGGCCCCGAGGCAACCATTCCTACCCATGGAGGAGTTAACATCCAGCTGCCACTACATCTCCCCCGGGTCCCCCATAACAGCGGTGGTGTCCCACCTCACCACACACCGTGGGTGGCGTCACAAACTTAATATGGCCTAGCCCGTACATCTACGTCCCCCCCCTTTTATTCGGCGTGTCCGCGAGACCCCCGGGTCCAGAGACCCTCGAGCCACCCACCGGAAGGACCGGGCCCGAGCAGTGGCGGCTGCTGGCACGGGGGCGGCACACACCGAAACTTGGCGCTGTGAACATCCACTTACCTTGTGGAAGTGCGCCTTGAGTTGGACAGTCAGCGGTGATCCATTGAGAAATTTTCAGAAGTTGCCATTTTTGCCGCCATTTTTAGGCGCGAAAACAGCAGCCCAGCGTCATCTTCCCCGAGAAAAGGGTGCAAAGCTGAAGCCCCACCCCATGGGAACATGGCCAGAAGTTAAACCCCGAGGTCGTAAAATGAAACCGGCCGAAAAAGAGAGTGCCGGCAAAAGACCAAGGGGGAGAAGCGGGAAGATGTCCGCGTCTAACCCTGATGGCGGAACGGCGACGCCCCGAGGCGAAGTGGTGACCCCCACGGAGGGGCACGAATCAGATCGATTACCGATAGGTACCGCTGCCTGGCTGGAACGGGAGCTGGCGAGATTCTGTGTCCGGGTGCGGTCGCAGTCACTGCAAAAGGTGCTGGAGTGGAAAGCGGAGGTCCGGAGAATGGTGGTCGTGGTGTGGGCCCGTGAGAGCCGAGCTACCCGCACAGTGTCGCGATGGGAGGAAGATACCCAGACCGTGTCGTCCTCAGTGCAGTGCAGAGGAAAAGGACAGTGACCACCAGCCTGGGTGGGGGACCCGAATGCAACCGGCCGCGACGGCCGGCCACCAGCACCTTGGTTTACCAAAAGACTCGTGTGATTCATTTACTGTGAGTAACCAACCATCCACCTGCATGTCCGGGCGTACCTGCCCTTGCCATCGCTACACCCTGCACAAAAACACTGGGTCCCGGGGCAACCATCCCTACCCACGGAGGGGTTAACATCCAGATGCCACTACATCTCCCCCGGGTGCCCCATAACAGCAGCGGTGGTGTCCCACCTCACCACACACCGTGGGTGGCGTCACGAACTTAATACGGCCTAGCCCGTACATCTACGTCCCAACTTTTATTCGGCGTGTCCGTGGGACCCCCAGGTCCGGAGACCCTCGAGCCACCTGTGACGACATGGACTCTCATGGGTTAAAGTTTCTTAAAATTCAGCCAGACAGGATGATAGATTGTTTATAGACGGGGGATAAGTCCCTCATTGTTTTTACAAGACTTTTGTTGACTCATGTAATTATGTTGGCCACTGAAAGCCAGACGTATTGTTTCTCCAGACTTTTCCAGTAATCATTGTATTGTAGTTGTGTATTGCTAATGTGGTTACTTTAGTAGCCATTGTCGAGTCTGTGACTTGCAGACTCCATGTAGATAACCTCAGCCTTTCTATGCACATCATTTAAATGAACATTGTCCATGCAGCTTGAGATTCATCCGATGGGAGAGGCGATCTTGTCCAACCAATCGATGAGGACGCAGTGTATCCAAGTGGAAGGCTGTGGCTATAAAAGGGATTTCTTTAAGCCACCAGGTGGTTGTTGATGGATGCTGATGGATCCAGTCTAAGCTCTCAGGAGCTGACTAGAGGATCAGGATATCTTATGGCTTCAATCTAGGGACTCCGGTTCCGGTTGGAGACCATATCCACAGCCTAGGGATTTCAACTCCGGCTGCCAGGATTGTAACATCATACCAGGACTACCTAAGGAGGACACTCAGGTTGGGACAGTTCAGTCACCTGGTACAGACTTTGCAGACCTCACACAGCTTCCTAAATCTGGCGCTATTCCTTTCTCGGTGGGTGCCCGCCAAAAGTGGGGTGCTGCTGGATTGGAGTAAGTGGCCCTGGAAGCTATGAGGCATGGACATTCTAAATCCCTGGTGAGCCAGCGGAAGGGTGAGACTCTGTTGCCTGTTACATTTGTGTTTTGCTGGTTATGTGTTATTTGCCGTTAATTGTCTGGGGATCCAATAAAGTCTAATTATTGTGGTTCCCTCACCCTGTGTTGTCTGAGTAGTGTTACGCCCACGGTTAAGGAGGCCGGCGTTCAGTTGGGATGAGCCCTGAGCCACGCGGTCTTTCTGAAGGCGGTGGGTTGTAGTGGACGAGAGCACCCACTGAGCCCCGTGTCTCCACACCACCCACCAGAAGGACCGGGCCCGAGCAAATGTATATGTATATGTGTATATATATATATATATATAATATACCCCCTACATATGCTCTGCACCCACTCTGGCCGCAGCTGCAGGGCCCGCTGGCATCACGTCACAGGCTCCCCCAGATGCCAACCTATTCGGAGCCCACAGTTGCAGAGCAAGGGTGAAACAGGGAGCCAGTGGCCATCTGCTCCTTGATAGTGTTCAACCATGCATCTAAGGAAATGCCGATCGCCCCCATCACCCATAGGCCCAGTCATTTTGCCACTGCATAAATTACACCATATACATGACACACATACAGTAGATACTATATAAAAGATAGGCTGCATGCAGGGTCAGACTGCGGTGTCTGGGGTCCACAGGAGTTATATCTAGAGGCCACACTACAACTATATGCAAACACCTGCAGGAGCCCCCACACAGCCTCCTGTGCATAGCAGGAGCCCCCACACAGCCTCCTGTGCATAGCAGGAGCCCCCACACAGCCTCCTACATGCAGCAGGAGCCCCCACACAGCCTCCTACATGCAGCAGGAGCCCCCACACAGCGTCCTACATGCAGCAGGAGCCCCCACACAGCGTCCTACATGCAGCAGGAGCCCCCACACAGCGTCCTACATGCAGCAGGAGCCCCCACACAGCGTCCTACATGCAGCAGGAGCCCCCACACAGCCTCCTACATGCAGCAGGAGCCCCCACACAGCCTCCTACATGCAGCAGGAGCCCCCACACAGCCTCTTACATGCAGCAGGAGCCCCCACACAGCCTTTTAAAAACAGCAGGAGCCCCCACACAGCCTCCTACACACAGCAGGAACTCCCACACAGCCTCCTACACATGTAGCGCCCTGGAAAACCAGGTAGATGTACACATAGGCCCCCGCAGAACACCTATCCCACAAAGGGTTAAATCAGCCGACCTGAAACCCTAGTCGCCCCCCCTCAGGGTAGGACGGACACACCAGTGGGCGGGACCAGGCGCTAAGGGAACGTCCACCTAGGGGTCTGGAGAACCCGGGGCGGGAAAACCAGTCAGAGATTAAGTTTGGAGTTGAAAGTGGGAGGTCAGGCTAAACTGAAAGGCATTAGGGTCGGAGCCCTGACGTCCAGGCTAGGTGGCAGACTGTAGCCAAAGTCTGCAGGAGACAGGAAGACGGCTGCCGGAGATCCGAGGTGGACTGGGGCAGGGTTGGAGCCTGCCCCACCGAAGAAGCGACCCGGAAACCGTGTGCACAGCGGGGGTTCTTGGACCCTGAAGTCAGGTCCGGCACCGACGGCCTAGCTAATTAACCAATTGAGGGCAGGATTTTAGGTCCTGTCCCAACCTAAGTCCTGAAAAGTAGACAACCACCCACTGAGAGGATTAAGGCTACCGCCAAGGCCTGTAGATCCCAAGGGTCAGCGTCACACGTGCACAGCTCCCAAACAAAGGACCGGGAGCGGACTCCCGTGTTTCAAACCGGGAAGTCCTACCTACAATACACCAAGTGCAGAGGAAAGAGACTTTGACTACCAACCCGGGTGTGGGATCAGATACACCCGTCTGCGGCAGCCGGCCATCATCACCTTGGTTTACCACAAGACTTGTGTGCTTTATTCGACCGTGAGTAACATCCCCGGCCTGGCCGGGTGCGCCGGCCCCTGCAATCAACCCCCTCAGCATAGAGACACTGGGCCCCGGGACATCCATCCCTACCCACGTAGGGGTTAACATCTAGCTGCCAGACCATCGCCTCCGGGAGTCCCACAACAGCAGCGGTGGTGCTACATATCACCACACACAGTGGGTGCGTCACAGACATTTTACAACCAACCCCGTATAAATATGTCCCCTTTTATTCGGAGTGTCCGCGCGATGCCCGGGTCTGGAGAACCCCTCGAGCCATACCATAGATCCGGATCCGAGCAGCGCCGGCTGCTGGCACGGGGGCGGCACACACACAGTAGGAACCCCCACTCCAGCACGGAGAGGCAGGCAGCTGGCCGACCTCCAGCACAGAGAGGCAGGCAGCTGGCCGACCTCCAGCACGGAGAGGCAGGCAGCCGGCGGGCCTCCAGCATGGAGAGGCAGGCAGCCGGCAAGCCTCCAGTACGGACGGAACTGCAGCCGGCGGGCCTCCAGCACGGAGAGGCAGGCAGCGACGGGCCATCAAGCAAGGAGAGGCAGGCAGCCGACGGGCCATCAAGCGAGGAGAGGCAGGCAGGGGGCGGGCCTCCAGCGAGGAGAGGCAGGCAGCCGGCGGGCCTCCAGCACGGAGAGGCAGGCAGCCGGCGGGCCTCCAGCACGGAGAGGCAGGCAGCCGACGGGCCTCCAGCACGGAGAGGCAGCCGGCTGCCCGCACAGAGAGGCAGCTGGCGCCTGGTTTCCAAGCTTCAAGAAAGGGATGGAGAGGCACCGCTGGAGACAGTTCGTTTAGTCTCTAACAAAGGGTCTCCCTGCAGCTCCTCCCATCAAAGTCTGCTGCCCTCGAGGCGGCGGTTCCAGTAAAAATGCAGTGCTGGGACCGGAGGAGACAGGAAATTTACTTTTTACCTCTCTGCGGCGCCCCCCCCTGAAGCATGGCAGTCAGCGCCCTGTGCGACCGCACAAGTCGCACATGCCTAAAGCCGGCCATGGACATCATTCTTCTAACTTATTAATGAGACGATCAGCAAATCTGCAGAAGATCTAAGGCCATGGGAGAACATACCTGCGTACTTTTCTGCAGGTATTTCTGCAGGTTCACGCAACAACTCCCCGGAATCTGCAGCTATCCTTTGCTGTGGTATTTCTGCGGAATTGTTGCGAAAACAGTGCGGATTTCGTGCGGAATTCCTGCTGATTTCCCACCCTGTATCTCCATAGTGGAAAGGCAAGACTTCCGCAGATAATTCCGCATGATTAATTGACATGCAGTTATGTGCGGCTGCAGGAAATCCGCAGCATTTTCCGCAGCTGCAAATACCATAGCATTGATACAGACTCCCCAAATCCCATAGGATAACATGGGGAGTGTCTGTACTTGCGTAAACCCACGGATTTATCTGGAAAAACTAGAAAATCTACGGGTTTTCCGCAGCAAAATCCGCAGTTACTTTCTCCCATGGGCACATGGCCTAATAGTTTTTCAACAAAACAGCAAAAAGCACAGTAATTAAAAAATAATTAGTATCGTGGTTTTTGTTCCACTGTTATGCCAATCTTAAATGGGTCCGTATAAACCTAATGAAAGACAATCATTAAAATGCAGAAGCCTCTTTATTTCTTATATGTGGCTAGTCTCAATAACAATAGTAACAATGAAATTAACAAAAACACTTTTGTTCTATTTAAAATTTAGGATAATGGAGAACTGTGTGCTACAAGTGTACAATGTAAGAGCAAATGCTGCCAGAGGGGGAGTGGACTGAGCGTTGCTAGATGTGCACCTAGAGCAGCAGAAACTAAACAATGTTCCCGTCTGGTAAGTAACAGCAAACTATTATTAAACGAGATTTTCAAGCACAGATCATTGTCTAGCTTCACACATCACAGTAAGAATACAGTTGGCCACAGATACAATACTGCATCTCGACAGACACAGGGGCCTTTAAATAGACAGGATCGGTACATGTTTGTGACTTTTCTAAAACATTAATATTACTTTGGCTACAGTAGTGGTGCTGTACGATGAGCGGAAGAACGTGATGAGGGGAGGGAGTGGGGAGAGGTCAGAGGAGTGACTTTTTTTTAACTTTATGTGAGGATTTTTCTTGAAGTCAATCGGGGCATAGAAAACATCCACAACATTCAGACACAAGAGCTTGTGTCATTGGTTGCCTAAGGGTATGTGCGCACGTTGCTTTTTACCTGCTTTTTTGCTGCTTTTTCTTCTGCGCTGTTTAATGCCAAAATGGATGTGTTCTTCTATTCAAGCAAAGTCTATGGGAATTTGGGTTTCTTGTTCACACTATTGTTGTTCAAAATGCTGCCTTTTTGTGGCAGAACTTTGGTCAAAAACTCAGCTTTTCAAAGAAGCAACATGTCAATTGTTTTTGCCATTTGGGTTTTGCACTGCAAAGCTGAGTTTTTGACCAAAGTTCTGCCACAAAAAGGCAGCATTTTGAACAACATAGTGTGAACAAGAAACCCAAATTCCCATAGACTTTGCTTGAATAGAAGAACACATCCATTTTGGCATTAAACAGCGCAGAAGAAAAAGCAGCAAAAAAGCAGGTAAAAAGCAGGTAAAAAGCAACGTGCGCACATACCCTAAAGGTACCGTCACACATAACGAGATCGCTAGCGAGATCACAACTGAGTCACGGTTTCTGTGACGCAGTAGCGATCCCATTAGCGATCTCGTTATGTGTGACACCTACCAGCGATCAGGCCCCTGCTGTGAGATCTCTAGTTGTTGCAGAATGGTCCAAGCCATTTTCTTCAAAGACGATGTCCTGCTGGGCAGGATTCATCGCTGTGTGTGACACTGTGCGACAGGGTCACAGTGACTGCTGAGATCGTTATACAGGTCGCTACTGCAACCTGTATTGTTCCTGCATCGCTGGTAAGATCTGACTGTGTGACATCTCACCAGCGACCTCCCAGCGACTTACCAGCGATTCCTATCAGGTCGCATCGTTTTCGGGATCGCTGGTAAGTCGTTGTGTGTGACTGGGCCTTGAGTTACACGTCCCTCTGCATATAAAATGCGGACATGCAGGGTTGGTGCCATTTTGCTAAAGTTAAAGCTTAGGGAAGGTGCTGTTATCTTAGGTTGGAGTTTTGTCACAGCTATTTTTTAGAGATAGGAGAGTAATAGTGTAGAATAGGGAAATGCAGTATAGGGAACGTAGATGTGTGCCACAAAACAGCGTATGGTAATCTAGGCATAGTTTATTGGGTGCTCCAGGTCAAACTTGCTATTTGTGGTTTTAAATGGGCGAAATTAGTGCCGATGCTTCAAAGTGCTTATTGTGCTTTAACCCCTTCAGCCCCCGGGCACTTTCCGTTTTTGCGTTTTTGTTTTTTGCTCCTTTTCTTCCGAGAGCCGTAACTTTTTTATTATTCCGTCAATCTTGCCATATGAGGGCTTGTTTTTTGCGGGACGAGTTGTACTTTTAAATGAAACCATAGGTTTTACCATATATTGTACTGGAAAACAGCAAAAAAATTCCAAGTATGGAAAAACTGCAAAAAAAGTGTGATCGCACAATAGTTTTTGAGATGTTTTATTCACCGTGTTCACTATATTATAAAACTGATGTATCTATGTGATGCCTCAGGTCAGTGCGAGTTTGTAGACACCAAACATGTATAGGTTTACATGTATCTAAGTAGTTAAATAAAATCACAAGTTTGTTCAATAAAAGTGGCGCATGTTTTGCACAATTTTCCAAAACACGTAGCGTTCTTATTTTTTGGGATTTATGGCTCAGTGATGGCTTATTTTTTGCGTCTCGAGCTGACGTTTATGATGGTACCATTTTTGCGCAGATGCTACGTTTTGATCGCCTGTTATTGCATTTTGCGTAAAACTTGCGGCGACCAAAAAACGTAATTTTGGCGTTTGGATTTTTTTTGCCACTACGCCGTTTACCAATCCAGATTAATTGATTTTATATTTTGATAGATCGGGCATTTCTGAACGTGGCGATACCAAATATGTAGAGAGAGGGGAGCCAGCACGATCTGAAAATGGCATGCATCATATAAAAAGTGCAAATTCACAGATTTATTCCAACTGTACTGTAATATAAATGAGATATTTAGCAAATAATTGATCAATTCTTTGAGCCACCCATGCCAACGTCACGGCAAATCTCAATAGGGGGGTCCTACTCTATATTCTGTATTTCATGTGCCATGCGGCCTCCTAGATAAAGTTAAAAGCAGAACCATAATGGAGCACACATACCTGCAACCTGTATATATAACCGCTTCTATGTTGCAAAGAAGGCACTTGTGGATAGAGGCCAGCCCAGGTTCCAGCATGTGGAGCAAGCCCCACACATACCAGGACTATATCAGAACTGACCCTCCCAGTGCCAGACAGCAACCATTGATAAAGGCGAAATATGTGTATATTTATTTATTTTTTAACCCTTTAATTTTCAATGGGGGGAAAGGGGGGTGATTTGAACTTAGGTTTTTTTTGTTTTTTTTTATTTTTTAAAACTTTTTTTTTTACTTTTTTTTTTTATTTTACTAGCCCCCCTAGGGGGCTATAGCGATCAGCAATCCGATCGCTATTATCTATCTGCAGATCACAGCAATACAGCTGTAAACAGCAGATTCAGTCACTTTGTTTTTCCCTCTGCTCTCGGCCGAGGGAAAACTAAAGTGAAACTTCGTAGCTACAGGCGTCATCACATGACTCTGTGCTATGATGGCAACCACCGATAGTCACGTGATAACACACGTATCTTCCGGTGGGGGCGGCGGTAAGTAAAAAACATGGCCGCGCGCATTTAGATCTTCTGCCAGACTTTGGCAGCAAGATTTAAGGGGTTAATGGCCGCGGGTGGAAGCGATTCCACCCGCGGCTAGCAGGCACACATGTCAGCTGTTGAAAACAGCTGATGTGTGCCGATCCACGCCGCCTGCCCGCGGCAGGGGGCGGGGCTTAACGGGACACGATCCTGGATGGATAGATCCGTCCAAGGTCGTGAAGGGGTTAAAATATGCCACAATTAGTGCAGCTCAGTGCTCACACTCCAAAGTCATATTTGCGCATCTAAATAGGGCAAAATTAATTTAGTGCTCATGCTCCAAAGTGCTTGTTGTGCTTTTCAATAGGGCACAAAAACTGTGGAAAATCCTGAAGTCGTGGTGGAAAGAGGAATAAAAGTGGTGGTTAAGGTGTACGTAAAGTAGATGCTAAGGTTCTTAAAAACTCTACTGAATAAACACTGGCTTGCCCTAGCCAAACAAAACTAACAACTTCTGTAACTGGACAGGCTACTCCATTCTCTTTCTTTGTCAACCGCACAGCTCTATGACTTGAGATGAGGGCCAAAATGAGCAAGTGGTCCAGTATCTGTCAAGCACTTTATCAAGTGGACCCCCCTCCTCTTCCTCATCCTTAATTTCTCGCACAGTACAGTCCTCAGAGGTGGCACCCAAATTACCCATGTTTCCTCCACGTCACAACTTTCCAACTCTCCAACTGCACAACTACCTGTGGGGAACCACATATTAGAGAGTCTTCAGAGCTTTTCACATATTCTATTCTATGGGCATCAGCGGTCTGCTCCAAATATTCCCAGAATCAAGAGGAGGAAAGCATCTGCACCCATGCCAAAAACCTTTGTGAGTTGGATCTGGGGTCGGAAGAAATAGGTTCCAAGCAGAAGCCAGACCTTCGTCACCAAAGGTGATGATGATGATGAGTCTGATACCTCAGTCTATGGTATGCTATGTGGTATCAAGGCAGGAAGAGGAGGGTGACTGTCAGGGTGATGAGTGGGATGACAGAGAGGATGACAATGAGGTTGGAGATCCCACTTGGTGTGAGCTCACATTTTTGGAAATATGGAGAATCGTATCAGAGTATCCAAGTTTTTCTTGTCTGTAATGACAGGGATCTCAGAGCAACAGGCCTACACATGTGACTCAACCACCTACCTCTTCATTTGAAAAATTAAAATGCTGGACCAGGCCCTGTGTGGTGCAAGGCACATAGCCAACTGCTGTGCAAAGACACTATGGGTACTGTGGGGCAATTGATGCCACTGACCTGCTGTCTGCCCATAATGTTTGGAAATGTGGAGACTCCAAGATGAGTCTACAAATTTTGTATGTAATGACAGGGATCTCAGAGCTACGGGCCTGCTCCTGTCACTCGTACAGTATTTCTTATATTAATATTCTAGGAAGTTAATGGCTGTACCACAACAGTGTGGTTCCACTGTCCAACAGTTTAACTGTTTTGGCAGCCTTTTGGCCCACCTAAAGGTGTTGTTTGTGCCTTTTTTTTGCCTCCCATTAGATTCAATGGGTTTGGCTAGGATCATAGATAGGCGAATCTATGCGGGTTTGGTAATCCCAAACCGATCTTGGCAGGATCGCTTATCTCTATTCACTATATCATCCCACACAGATATCTGTTCAATCTCTTTTTGAAGACTTCCATTGAAGGGCAACTCACTACCTCCTGTGGGAGCCTGCTCCACTTGTTGATCACCCTCACTGTCAAAAAGTGCTTTTTCTAATATCTAATCTGTGTTTCCTCTTAATCAGTTTAATCCCATTGCTTCTAGTTTTTCCTTTTGCAAATCAGAATAGCGCTAATCCCTCTATAGTGTGACAACCCTTGAGATATTTGTAGACAGCTATTAGGTCTCCTCTCAATCTTCTTTTCTGCAAACTAAACATTCCCAAACCGTTCCTCATATGACATGGTTTGTAGATTGGTCACTATTCTGGTTGCTCTTGTTTGAACTTGCCCCAGATTGTTGATGGTTTTTTTAAAATGTGGTGCCCAGAACTGGACACAGTTTTATAGATGATGTCTGACTAAAGAAGTATAGAGGGCATTCATTATTTCATGTGATCTAAACTGTATGCTTCTGTAAATTGATACCAAAATTGTGTTTGCCTTTTTTGATGCTGCATCACACTGTTGACTCATGTTCAGTCTGTTCCAGTTATTTAGACCTTTTTGAATCCTCTCTCTCTTCTCTAGTATTAGCTAACCCTTCTAGCTTTGTGTCATCAACATATTTAATTAGTTTACTCTAAATTCCTTCATCTAAATCATTGATAAAGGACAGAGCCCTGTGATACCTCACTTGAGATATTATTCCAACTAGATGAGCAGACATTTATGACCACTCTTTGGGTCTGATCACTAAGCCAGTTATTAATCCACCTAACAGTTGCCTTGTCCAATCAATACTTGGTCATTTTTTCAATAAGGATGGCATGAGATACTTTGTCAAATCCTTTGCTGAAGTGAAGATATACAGTATCTACTGCATTTCCCTGATCCACCAAGTCACTGATTAGAAGGAAATTAAGTTAGTCTGATGTGACTTATTAGTTACAAGCCCATGCTGGCTCTGGTTAATCACTTCATTCTCATTTAAGTACTTGTATACATGTTTAAAAATTTGTTCAAAGATCTTTCCTGAAAATTACCTTAGTACTAAAGGAACCCTGCTCAAATTGAAAAGGACAACCTCCTGTACATCTGTCACCTCAACTGTCTGCTGCACCTAATCTCTTGCCTTAGCAGCCACAGGCCAGATATGTGTGAAATACCATCACACCATGAGCAGACCACATATTACCACCACATAGTTACTGAATACTAAATACAAGGGACAAATACCACCATACAGTGATCAAACCACATATTACCACCACGTAGTAACTGAAGAGTAGCACATACAATGGAGAAATACCAACACACCATGACCAGACCACATATAACAACCAGATAATGACCAAATAGTACCACATACAAGAGACAAATAATGCTACATCATGACTAGACCACTTATTAACATCTTTAGGTATGCAAATAGTACCATATATGAGGGAGAAATACCACAAAACCATGACCAGACCACATATTACCACCACATAACATAGTAACATAAGGTCTTCCTTCAGCCTTAGAAACTATGTCCATCTAGTTCAGCCTATTTTAGTGCCGCTGTTCTGCGGTGTTGAACCTGAGGAAGGCAAAAACCCAGAGTAGAAGCCAATTTTCTTCATAGGGGAAAAAATTATTTCCCGACTCCTAAGCTGGGTCAACTATCTACCTGTAATATGTTATTCATAACTTTCTATACTGTTGCTATCAACAAAGGCATTCATTCCTCTCTTAAATTCATTCAGTAAGTTGGCCATCACCACTTCCTCAGGAAGAGCGTTCCAGAGCCTCACTGCTCTTACAGTGAAGAACCTTCTTTTATGCTGGTGCAGAAATCTTCTTTCCTCCAAACGAAGAGAATGCCCCCTTGTTCTTGTCACAGTCCTTGGTACAAACAGATCATGGGAGAGATCTCTGTATTGCCCTCTGATGTACTTGTACATATTTATTAGGTCTCCCCTAAGTCTTCTCTTTTCTAGAGTAAATAGACCTAATTTTAATAACCTTTCTGGGTATTGTAATGCACCCACTCCATTTATTATTTTAGTTGCCCGCTTCTGAACGCTTTCAAGTTCAGTAATGTCTTTCTTGAGCACCGGAGCCCAAAATTGCACACAATACACAATAATTACACACGAGCATAAATGGTTCACTTCCCTGCAAAAGCAGGTTTTCATCCCTGCTTGGCCTCTACGTGTTTCTCCTTTCCCATTAGATGATCATCAGGAGCAGTGGCGTAACTAGAGTTTGATGGGCCCCGTTGCAAAGTTCAGACCTGGGCCCCCCTCCACATACACCGACACTTGGGGTACGGGATAATGACACTGACACTCGGGTACAGGATAATGACGCTGACACTTGGCTCTTACCTCAGCACCCAGATTTCCCATAATCTGAAATCCCTCTATCAGCACCCAGATGTTCCGATATCCATCTTGTCCTCGGCACCCAGCTTTCCCATAGCAGAGCATGGGAAAGCTAGGTGCTGAGAGAAGATGTATTGCAGAGCATGGGAAAGCTAGGTGCTGAGAGAAGATGTATTGCAGAGCAAGGGAAAGTTGGGTGCTGAGAGAGCCTTTTTCCATCAGCACAAAACGTTCCCATCCCTTGCTTGTATCTTTGTCCCCCCTTGTATATAATTCTCCAAATACAATAATGGCCCCCACATAGCCTTCCAAATAGTATAAAGGATCCCACATAACCCTTCATATATTAGAATACACTTCCATAGTTCTCCATGTATTGTATTATAATTCACTCCATAGTACTCAATATATAATACTGCACCCCATAGTTCTCCATATATTATACTGCACCACATAGTCCTCCATATATTATAATGCAGCCCTATAGTCCATGTATAAAGTAGCCCTCATAGCCCTCCAATTATTATAATTAATTTCTCATAGTTCTCCATGTATAATAATTCACCCCATAGTACTCCATATATTATACTGCACCACATAGTCCTCCATGTTTTATAACGCACCCCCATAGTCCATGTATAAGGTAGGCTCCATAGCCCTCCATATATTATAATGTAGCCCCCATAGTCCTATATGTTGAAACGCAACCCCATAAAACGTCATATTGTATTATACAGCCCCATACTCCTCCATGAATAATGCACCCCTATATTCCATGTATAAGGTGTCCTTCATTTTGTATTATGCAGCCTCCCCAGTAGAGATGAGCGAACCAGCCGCGCCGTTCGAGTTCGGTTCGGCGAACGTTCGACGAACTGAACTCGAACCAATAGGAAATAATGGGAGGCAATCACAAACACATAAAAACGCATTATAAATGTACACATACAGTTAATAAACATTGCCATAACACTTACCGGTGCCCGCGATGCGTCCTGCACTCTGTCTCCTGTCACTATTCCTTCCGATGATCGCTGCGTCCTCCTGATAACCAGCACTGACAAGACCTTCCGTGACGTCATCAAAATAGCCATGTGAGCAGTCACATGGCTATTATCTCATTGGCTACAGACTGGTCACATGGCTTTGACGTCATGTCCTGTCCTAGGTCCTGTCATTGCACTCTCCGGTACACGGTGCACATTTGTGTATTGCCTTGTACCGGCGACATGCTCTAGCACACGGTCGACTCCCCGTTCCGTTAGGGACCGACTGACACAGCCGGTCATTAACGGAGATCACCGTTGCTATAGCAACGCAGTTAGCGGTGACGTCACCTCTAACCGCGGCTCCGGGAATCACATGATCGGAGCACCGTTGCTAATGTAACGCGTCTGTCAGCGTTACCGCTGTTACCGCTAACAGCCAGCAGCACTGATCTCTCACGGAGTGAAGGCTGCACGGGAAGCAGCGTCTTCTCCCATGCAGCAGTGATGGAGCAGAGCTGCATTTGTTGAACGAGAAAGACAGAAGACCATGGATCGTGGAGGCCTGACAGGGGGTAATAAAGATGGAGTCTCTAATGTGTCTGTGTATTTATTTCTATTAAAGTATTTTTTCTCTGTGTGGTGTCTTTGTTTTTTAACCCTTTATTGGAGATTCTTAATGGCCGAGTCAAATGTGCCTGACATTAAGAATCTCTGGCTTAATACTAGCTAGTAAAACAAAGCTAGTTTTAACTCATTATTACCCAGCAAGCCACCCGGCTTCAGGACTGTTGGAAGAGTTGGATACAGCGCCAGATGATGGCGCTTCTATGAAAGCGCCATTTTCTGGGGCTGCTGCGGACTGCAATTTGCAGCAGAGGCGCCCAGAAACCTCGGGCTAACCTATGCTGAGGATTCCAATCCCCAGCTGCCTAGTTGTACCTGGCTGGACACAAAAATGGGGCGAAGCCCACGTCATTTGTTTTTTAATTATTTCATGAAATAAGTGAAATAATTAAAAAAAAAACGGGCTTCCCTATATTTTTGGTTCCCAGCCGGGTACAAATAGGCAACTGGGGGTTGGAGGCAGCCCGTGGCTGCCTGCTGTACCTGGCTAGCATACAAAAATATGGCGAAGCCCACGTCATTTTTTTGGTGGGCAAAAAACTTCTGCATACAGTCCTGGATGGAGTATGCTGAGCCTTGTAGTTCTGCAGCTGCTGTCTGCTCTTCTCCATACAGACAGACAGCAGCTGCAGAACTACAAGGCTCAGCATACTCCATCCAGGACTTTATGCAGAAGTTTTTTGCCCCCTGAAAAAATTATGTGGGCTTCGCCATATTTTTGTATGCTAGCCAGGTACATCAGGCAGGTACGGCTGCCCCCAACCCACAGTTGCCTATTTGTACCCGGCTGGGAACCAAAAATAAAGGGAAGCCCTTTTTTTATTATTTCATGAATTTCATGAAATAATTAGAAAACAAATGACGTAGGCTTCGCCCCATTTTTGTGTCCAGCCAGGTACAACTAGGCAGCTGGGGATTGGAATCCGCAGCACAGGTTGGCCTGAGGTTTCTGGGCCCCACTGCTGCGAATTGCAGTCTGCAGCCGCCTCAGATAATGGCACTTTCATAGAAGCGCCATCTTCTGGCGCTGTATCCAACTCTTCCAGCACCTGCCCGCTATACCTGGCTAGCATACAAAAATATGGCGAAGCTCACGTCCTTTTTTTGTAGTTTTTTGGCAAAAAAAATAAAAAATGCTTCCCTGGATTTTCCATTGCCAGTGAAGGTAACACCAAGCAGTGGGGGTTAGCAGCCAGTAGCTGCTTGGATTACCCTTAGCTAGCAATACAAAAAATGCAGCGGGAGCCCATATATATTTTTTTTAATTATTTATTTAAATAACGAAAAACAAAATGGGCTTCCCTGTATTTTGATTGCTGGACATCACAGTGCTGTAAAAATAAATCTTTAAAAAAAATAATGTAGTGCTCCGCGGTATTTTTGATTCTCAGCGCAGATAAAGCAGACAGCTATGGGTTGCCACCCCCATGCCTGCCGTTACCTTGGTTGGCAATCAAAATACAGGGAAGCCCATTAATTTTTTCTATTTAAAAAATAGTTAAAAAAAAATGACGTTGGGTCCCCCCATTTTTGATAGCCAGCTAGGGTAAAGCAGACGGCTGTAGCCTGAAAACCACAGCTGGCAACTTTACCGTGGTTGGGGATCCAATGTGGAGGTCCCCCAGGCTCTTTTTTTATAATTATTTTATAAATATTAATAATTACACAAAAAAAGTAGGGTCCCCCCCAAATTGGATCACCAGCCAAGGTAAAGCGGACAGCTGTGGTCTGGTATTCTCAGGGTGGGAAGGTCCATAGTTATAGGGCCTTCACAGCCTAAAAATAGCAGGCCGCAGGCACCCCAGACGTGGCGCATCCACTAGATGCGCCAATCCTGGCGCTTCACCCCAGCTCATCCCGTGCCCCGGTGCAGTGGCAAACGGGGTAATAAATCAGGTTGATACTACCTGTAAAGTCACCTGAGATCAAGCCCAGCAGTTTGTGATGTCATGGCGTCTATTAGATACCCAACATCATAAACTGTCAGTACTAACAAAAAAAAAAAAAAAAAATCGACAAAAGAAATTTATTTGAAAAAACAGTCCCCAAAACATTCCCTCTTTCACCAATTTATTGTAAGAAAAAAAATAAAGGGGTACCACGACGACTCTGGACAGTCTAGAATATGGGGGGGAGACACTCAGGGAACGTATCCCCCATTTTCTAGGAGTGCAGACCCTTCATTTGAGGAGTGTGGGTGCAATGAATCTGCACTCACTCTCCCCGGGTCCACAGCAGCAGAGTCCATGTCGTAATGGTTGCTACCAAAGCTGCAATGCTCTGCTCATGAGGTAAGGGCATGCCTAATCAGGAGAACTATTCTACATTTCCAAATATTGGTATTTGCTGATATTATTGCTATTCCACCTACTATATATTGGGGATAGGATCTTGGAGATGGAATACCCCTTTAAGTCCAGTTATCCAGCTGAATGAATACTTAACAACAGAGCTCGCTATTTAGATTTCTTTGGCGTATAACGGACTCTCATGTTTGGTAGTCATTCAGCAGGGAAACTGTAAAAGCAAATCCCTCCATTTGGAAATGTAGTATAGCTCTCCTGATCAATTATGTTCCTTACCTCATGAGCAGGGCATTGCAGTAACAATAATAATTTATTCATTTATATAGCGTTATTAATTCCATAGTGCTGTATGTCTTTGGAGTGTGGGAGGAAACCGGAGTACCCGGAGGAAACCCACGCAAACACGGGGAGAACATACAAACTCCTTGCAGATGGTGTCCTTGGTGGGAATTGAACCCAGGACCTCAGCGCTGCAAGACTGCAGTGCTAACCACTGAGCCACCGTGCCACCCATTTAGCTTACAGATGCATAACCACCACTCACTGTGTCTGAACACAGGAAGCTGAGCTGACAGCCGCTCTGTGCATGCGGCAGCGTCTATTGTGAAGGAGAGGGCCGTGGGGGGATCAAGCTGCACAGGTACCGTGGGACACCGGGGAACACCGGTGGGGTTATAGGAGGTGACCTGGCAGGGCCTAGGGAGGAGTTTTCTGTCGCATGTGTCATGGCACATGCGACAGAAATCAGAGGAGTAGGGTGAATGCGGCCGGCGCGCTGCTGTGCGCGCGGCCATCTCGGATTTCTGGGAGGGCATCAGGGGGGGCACTTTGGCGACACCGGGGGACCGGAGGGATCCGGGGAGGAGATTTATCATGTTTGTTCATGCCAGATCGGAGATAAATAATTTTTTACCGACACTGTCATTTACTGTAACGTGATCATCGGTGTACGGTGTATACCTGTGATCACGTGAGCGGGGACCGGAAAAACCATCCTGAATCAGGATCTCCAGGGTCTCAGCTAGCCCTGAAACCCCGGAGATTTTCTGACGCTGGGGGGCGTTATTCACTTATTTCTGCCTGCTGTTTATAAACGGCAGATCAGAATAAGGCTACATTAAGACGACCGATCCATTTTTGTGGTCTGCAAAAAACAGTCCTTTTTTTTTCACGGGTGCATCCGTGTTGCATCCGTTTCCGTTCCGTAGACGGTCCGTATGTCATCTGTTTGTCATCCGTATGCCTTCCGTTTTTTTTGTGTACTGCAAAAAAACTGAAGGAGGGAAAATACATAAATTTACCCAGGATCCATAGCTTCAACCTACATGAGACGGTCACATGTTCACTCCAGTGCCATTTTCTACTGCTTTTCACAGCGTAGAGCTCTCTGGTGATTTTCCTGTGCTTGTACACTTCATATCAGTCTTTTCTGTCATTATAATGGCAGAAAGACACATAATGTCCCACTCTCCTGCATTTTGTAATTTTGCACCCTTTGGTGCCTTTCATGTGGCACTAAGGGGTGCTTAGCTTTGTATTTAGCCAAAAAAAATGAAAAAAAAAAAGACGTAGGGTTCCCCCTATTTTTGTAGCCAGCTAGGGTAAAGCAGAGGGCTGCAGCCCGCAGACCACAGCTGGCAACCTCACCTTGGCTGGTAATCCATAACTGAGGGCACCCCACGCTGTTATTTTAAATTAAATAAATAATTAAAACAAAAAAAACACGTAGGGGTCCCCCCAAAATTGGATCACCAGCCAAGGTACAGCAGACAGCTGGGGTCTGATATTCTCAGACTAGGGAGGTCCATGGTTATTGGACTCTCCCCTGCCTAAAAATAGCAGGCCACAGCCGCCCCAGAAGTGGCGCATCCATTAGATGTGCCAATCCTGGTGTTTCACCCCAGCTCATCCCGCGCCCTGGTGCGGTGGCAAACGGGGTAATATATGGGGTTAATACCAGATGTGTAATGTCACCTGGCATCAAGCCCTGGGGTTGGTGAGGTCAGGCGTCTATCAGATACCCGACATCACCAACCCAGTCAGTAATAAAAAAAAATAGACGACAAACACATTTTTATTTGAAAAAACACTTCCCAATACATTCCCTCTTTAACCAATTTATTAGAAAGGAAAACAAATCCAGGTCTGGTGTAATCCAAGGGGTTGCCATGACGATCCACACTGTCCCAGTCAATGAAGAGCAGGATGTTCCCCATTGGCTGGGAGAGCAGTGCAGTGACCTGAGCTAACATCAATGGGTCAGCCCAGGTCACTGCAGGGGATGACAAGTGCTGCTGTTAGCGAGGTACATTACCTGCGCTGATCTCCTGCACTGCTGACAGCACCTGTCACTGAGTTCAATGACCTTCACAGCCACGTATTGCGAGAGGCCCGTGACGTCACCGCTAGTCAGTCTCGGGTCGGAAGCGAGAGAAGGTGATGTGACAAGTGGCGGCCATGGAGGACAGTAACAGCGCTGAGGTCGGGACTTCATCACCGCAGTTAAGCCGAGCGGGACCATGTGTGCAGAGTGCCAGGTGGGCGGAGCCTAGCGGGGTAATGTTGCAGAGTGCCAGGTGTGCAGAGTGCCAGGTGGGCGGAGCCTAGCGGGGTAATGTGTGCAGAGTGCCAGGTGTGCAGAGTGCCAGGTGGGCGGAGCCTAGCGGGACCATGTGTGCAGAGTGCCAGGTGTGCAGAGTGCCAGGTGGGCGGAGCCTAGCGGGGAAATGTGTGCAGAGTGCCAGGTGGGCGGAGCCTAGCGGGACCATGTGTGCAGAGTGCCAGGTGGGCGGAGCCTAGTGGGACCATGTGTGCAGAGTGCCAGGTGGGCGGAGCCTAGCGGGACCATGTGTGCAGAGTGCCAGGTGGGCGGAGCCTAGCGGGACCATGTGTGCAGAGTGCCAGGTGGGCGGAGGCATGTGTGCTGGCGGCGGAGTGCGAAGTGGGTGGAGCCTAGCGGGGTCATGTGGCGCTGAGGACGTCAGTGTCATGGACTGCATGGCTGGGGACAGGTGAGTGTGAGTGTGTGTGGGTGTATGTATGTGTACATGCCGCGTGCAGGAGGGGGCGGAGCGAGCTGAGCGGGGAAGTGTCTGCTTCCTGCACACGTAACTAGGATAAATATCGGGTTACTAACCAAAGCGCTTTGCTTGGATACCCGATGTTTATCTTGGTTACCAGCTTCTGGCAGGCTGCCAGCGATGGCTCCTGCACACTGTAGCTGTAAAAAGCCCTGCTTTTTGCTGCTAGAACAGTTCTCGAACGTAACTAGAACTATCGAACTTTAGCAAAAAAGCTCGAGTTCTAGTTCGATCTAGAACAGCCCCCAAAATCACTCGAACCGCGAACTGGAGAACCGCGAACCACGCTCAACTCTACTCCCCAGTCCTCCATGTATAATATAGCAGCCAGCCTCCCCAGGCCTCCATGTATAATAATGCAGCCAGCCTCTCCAGGCCTCCATGTATAATAATGCAGCCAGCCTCACCAGGCCTCCATGTATAATACCGTAGCCTCTCCAGGCCTCCATGTATAATACCGCAGCCTCTCCAGGCCTCCATGTATAATATTGCAGCCTCTCCAGGCCTCCATGTATAATATCGCAGCCTCTCCAGGCCTCCATGTATAATACTGCAGCCTCCCCAGTCCTCCATGTATAATACTGAAGCCTCCCCATTCCTCCGTGTATAATACTGCAGCCTTCCCAGTCCTCCATGTATAATACTGCAGCCTCCCCAGTCCTCCATGTATAATATTGCAGCCTCCCCAGGCCTCAATGTATAATAATGCAGCCAGCCTCCTAAGGCCTCCATGTATAATAATGCAGCCAGCTTCCCCAGGCCTCCATGTATAATAATGCAGCGAGCCTCCCCAGGCCTCCATGTATAATAATGCAGCCAGCCTCTCCAGGCCTCCATGTATAATACTGCAGCCTCCCCAGACCTGCATGTATAATACTGCAGCCTCCCCAGACCTGCATGTATAATACTGCAGCCTCCCCAGACCTGCATGTATAATACTGCAGCCTCCCCAGACCTGCATGTATGCCTTCCCAAGCCTCTGGCCACCGTGTACTCATTTATATTAAAAAAAAAAGTACTCACCGCTCTCTCTTCCTTCTACTGCTGCTCTGTTCCCACCACTCTCCTCGTTCCCCAGCCACTGCTCTGTCCTCATCGCTTTCTTCTTCTACCGCTGCTCGTCCTCTCCTCTCCTCGTTCTCCCGGTGCTCCGGTCGGCGTCTTCCCGTCCTGCACTCTGTGCACTCAGCACAGCAGTCGCACGGAAGTGACGTCACCGCGCAGGCACAGGGGGAGAATGGTGATGCATAGCGCGGCACCGGCTGTGCTATGCTTCATCATTACTGTGCGCAGTGACGAGGGAGCCACTGCATCCGCTGACACCAGGCAGGGGGGCCCGGTGCCGCCACTGACACCAGGCAGGGGGGCCCGGTGTCGTCGGTGGCACCGGGTCAGATAGCGGCCTCGTGGTCTGTGACAGATCAGCGTAGCTCCTCTCTCACTGAAAGGAGCTGGCTGCTGATCTGCCTGGCGGCCACCGGGCCCCTAACCTCCCGGGCCCGATCGCAATGGCGACCGCTGCAACCGCGGTAGTTACGCCCCTGGTCAGGATGCTTGGGGAGACGACAGCAAATCCTGTAAGGTGGTAATTCATGGCTGCAATTTAATTGGAATATACAGTGCTGGCCAAAAGTATTGGCACCCCTGCAATTCTGTCAGAGAATATTCAAATTGTCTCTCCAGTAAAGGAGACAAACTCTAGCACAGCGCCACCTATTGGAAGTAGCGATCCTAAAAGTCACAAGTGGATTTTTGACAATCCTTTGCAATATGACTCAGGATATATAAGCCAGATCAGAATCCCAATTTGCAGACACGGTGTTTCGGGGTGCTTGCCCCTCGTCAGTGCAAAGTATGGGGGTGTCTGATCTGGCTCATGAGAAAGCTATGTGGGGACCACGGGGGAACACTATTCTCCTTAAGGAGACTTTGCAAGCCAGTCTGGCTGCCAGGTAAGGGGACTTATAGCTGCAATGCCCCTAAAATTCCACGGGGGAACACTATTCTCCTTAAGGAGACTTTGCAAGCCAGTCTGGCTGCCAGGTAAGGGGACTTATAGCTGCAATGCCCCTCTGGGAAATATTCAAATTGTCTCTCCAGTAAAGGAGACAAACTCTAGCACAGCGCCACCTATTGGAAGTAGCGATCCTAAAAGTCACAAGTGGATTTTTGACAATCCTTTGCAATATGACTCAGGATATATAAGCCAGATCAGAATCCCAATTTGCAGACACGGTGTTTCGGGGTGCTTGCCCCTCGTCAGTGCAAAGTATGGGGGTGTCTGATCTGGCTCATGAGAAAGCTATGTGGGGACCACGGGGGAACACTATTCTCCTTAAGGAGACTTTGCAAGCCAGTCTGGCTGCCAGGTAAGGGGACTTATAGCTGCAATGCCCCTAAAATTCCACGGGGGAACACTATTCTCCTTAAGGAGACTTTGCAAGCCAGTCTGGCTGCCAGGTAAGGGGACTTATAGCTGCAATGCCCCTCTGGGAAATATTCAAATTGTCTCTCCAGTAAAGGAGACAAACTCTAGCACAGCGCCACCTATTGGAAGTAGCGATCCTAAAAGTCACAAGTGGATTTTTGACAATCCTTTGCAATATGACTCAGGATATATAAGCCAGATCAGAATCCCAATTTGCAGACACGGTGTTTCGGGGTGCTTGCCCCTCGTCAGTGCAAAGTATGGGGGTGTCTGATCTGGCTCATGAGAAAGCTATGTGGGGACCACGGGGGAACACTATTCTCCTTAAGGAGACTTTGCAAGCCAGTCTGGCTGCCAGGTAAGGGGACTTATAGCTGCAATGCCCCTAAAATTCCACGGGGGAACACTATTCTCCTTAAGGAGACTTTGCAAGCCAGTCTGGCTGCCAGGTAAGGGGACTTATAGCTGCAATGCCCCTCTGGGAAATATTCAAATTGTCTCTCCAGTAAAGGAGACAAACTCTAGCACAGCGCCACCTATTGGAAGTAGCGATCCTAAAAGTCACAAGTGGATTTTTGACAATCCTTTGCAATATGACTCAGGATATATAAGCCAGATCAGAATCCCAATTTGCAGACACGGTGTTTCGGGGTGCTTGCCCCTCGTCAGTGCAAAGTATGGGGGTGTCTGATCTGGCTCATGAGAAAGCTATGTGTGGACCACGGGGGAACACTATTCTCCTTAAGGAGACTTTGCAAGCCAGTCTGGCTGCCAGGTAAGGGGACTTATAGCTGCAATGCCCCTAAAATTCCACGGGGGAACACTATTCTCCTTAAGGAGACTTTGCAAGCCAGTCTGGCTGCCAGGTAAGGGGACTTATAGCTGCAATGCCCCTCTGGGAAATATTCAAATTGTCTCTCCAGTAAAGGAGACAAACTCTAGCACAGCGCCACCTATTGGAAGTAGCGATCCTAAAAGTCACAAGTGGATTTTTGACAATCCTTTGCAATATGACTCAGGATATATAAGCCAGATCAGAATCCCAATTTGCAGACACGGTGTTTCGGGGTGCTTGCCCCTCGTCAGTGCAAAGTATGGGGGTGTCTGATCTGGCTCATGAGAAAGCTATGTGGGGACCACGGGGGAACACTATTCTCCTTAAGGAGACTTTGCAAGCCAGTCTGGCTGCCAGGTAAGGGGACTTATAGCTGCAATGCCCCTAAAATTCCACGGGGGAACACTATTCTCCTTAAGGAGACTTTGCAAGCCAGTCTGGCTGCCAGGTAAGGGGACTTATAGCTGCAATGCCCCTCTGGGAAATATTCAAATTGTCTCTCCAGTAAAGGAGACAAACTCTAGCACAGCGCCACCTATTGGAAGTAGCGATCCTAAAAGTCACAAGTGGATTTTTGACAATCCTTTGCAATATGACTCAGGATATATAAGCCAGATCAGAATCCCAATTTGCAGACACGGTGTTTCGGGGTGCTTGCCCCTCGTCAGTGCAAAGTATGGGGGTGTCTGATCTGGCTCATGAGAAAGCTATGTGGGGACCACGGGGGAACACTATTCTCCTTAAGGAGACTTTGCAAGCCAGTCTGGCTGCCAGGTAAGGGGACTTATAGCTGCAATGCCCCTAAAATTCCACGGGGGAACACTATTCTCCTTAAGGAGACTTTGCAAGCCAGTCTGGCTGCCAGGTAAGGGGACTTATAGCTGCAATGCCCCTCTGGGAAATATTCAAATTGTCTCTCCAGTAAAGGAGACAAACTCTAGCACAGCGCCACCTATTGGAAGTAGCGATCCTAAAAGTCACAAGTGGATTTTTGACAATCCTTTGCAATATGACTCAGGATATATAAGCCAGATCAGAATCCCAATTTGCAGACACGGTGTTTCGGGGTGCTTGCCCCTCGTCAGTGCAAAGTATGGGGGTGTCTGATCTGGCTCATGAGAAAGCTATGTGGGGACCACGGGGGAACACTATTCTCCTTAAGGAGACTTTGCAAGCCAGTCTGGCTGCCAGGTAAGGGGACTTATAGCTGCAATGCCCCTAAAATTCCACGGGGGAACACTATTCTCCTTAAGGAGACTTTGCAAGCCAGTCTGGCTGCCAGGTAAGGGGACTTATAGCTGCAATGCCCCTCTGGGAAATATTCAAATTGTCTCTCCAGTAAAGGAGACAAACTCTAGCACAGCGCCACCTATTGGAAGTAGCGATCCTAAAAGTCACAAGTGGATTTTTGACAATCCTTTGCAATATGACTCAGGATATATAAGCCAGATCAGAATCCCAATTTGCAGACACGGTGTTTCGGGGTGCTTGCCCCTCGTCAGTGCAAAGTATGGGGGTGTCTGATCTGGCTCATGAGAAAGCTATGTGGGGACCACGGGGGAACACTATTCTCCTTAAGGAGACTTTGCAAGCCAGTCTGGCTGCCAGGTAAGGGGACTTATAGCTGCAATGCCCCTAAAATTCCACGGGGGAACACTATTCTCCTTAAGGAGACTTTGCAAGCCAGTCTGGCTGCCAGGTAAGGGGACTTATAGCTGCAATGCCCCTCTGGGAAATATTCAAATTGTCTCTCCAGTAAAGGAGACAAACTCTAGCACAGCGCCACCTATTGGAAGTAGCGATCCTAAAAGTCACAAGTGGATTTTTGACAATCCTTTGCAATATGACTCAGGATATATAAGCCAGATCAGAATCCCAATTTGCAGACACGGTGTTTCGGGGTGCTTGCCCCTCGTCAGTGCAAAGTATGGGGGTGTCTGATCTGGCTCATGAGAAAGCTATGTGGGGACCACGGGGGAACACTATTCTCCTTAAGGAGACTTTGCAAGCCAGTCTGGCTGCCAGGTAAGGGGACTTATAGCTGCAATGCCCCTAAAATTCCACGGGGGAACACTATTCTCCTTAAGGAGACTTTGCAAGCCAGTCTGGCTGCCAGGTAAGGGGACTTATAGCTGCAATGCCCCTCTGGGAAATATTCAAATTGTCTCTCCAGTAAAGGAGACAAACTCTAGCACAGCGCCACCTATTGGAAGTAGCGATCCTAAAAGTCACAAGTGGATTTTTGACAATCCTTTGCAATATGACTCAGGATATATAAGCCAGATCAGAATCCCAATTTGCAGACACGGTGTTTCGGGGTGCTTGCCCCTCGTCAGTGCAAAGTATGGGGGTGTCTGATCTGGCTCATGAGAAAGCTATGTGGGGACCACGGGGGAACACTATTCTCCTTAAGGAGACTTTGCAAGCCAGTCTGGCTGCCAGGTAAGGGGACTTATAGCTGCAATGCCCCTAAAATTCCACGGGGGAACACTATTCTCCTTAAGGAGACTTTGCAAGCCAGTCTGGCTGCCAGGTAAGGGGACTTATAGCTGCAATGCCCCTCTGGGAAATATTCAAATTGTCTCTCCAGTAAAGGAGACAAACTCTAGCACAGCGCCACCTATTGGAAGTAGCGATCCTAAAAGTCACAAGTGGATTTTTGACAATCCTTTGCAATATGACTCAGGATATATAAGCCAGATCAGAATCCCAATTTGCAGACACGGTGTTTCGGGGTGCTTGCCCCTCGTCAGTGCAAAGTATGGGGGTGTCTGATCTGGCTCATGAGAAAGCTATGTGGGGACCACGGGGGAACACTATTCTCCTTAAGGAGACTTTGCAAGCCAGTCTGGCTGCCAGGTAAGGGGACTTATAGCTGCAATGCCCCTAAAATTCCACGGGGGAACACTATTGTCCTTAAGGAGACTTTGCAAGCCAGTCTGGCTGCCAGGTAAGGGGACTTATAGCTGCAATGCCCCTCTGGGAAATATTCAAATTGTCTCTCCAGTAAAGGAGACAAACTCTAGCACAGCGCCACCTATTGGAAGTAGCGATCCTAAAAGTCACAAGTGGATTTTTGACAATCCTTTGCAATATGACTCAGGATATATAAGCCAGATCAGAATCCCAATTTGCAGACACGGTGTTTCGGGGTGCTTGCCCCTCGTCAGTGCAAAGTATGGGGGTGTCTGATCTGGCTCATGAGAAAGCTATGTGGGGACCACGGGGGAACACTATTCTCCTTAAGGAGACTTTGCAAGCCAGTCTGGCTGCCAGGTAAGGGGACTTATAGCTGCAATGCCCCTAAAATTCCACGGGGGAACACTAGTCTGTCAGAGAATACTCAGTTTATTCTTGGAAATGATTGAAATCACAAATTCTTTGGTATTATTATCTTCATTTATTTTGCTTGCAATGAAAAAGCACAAAAGAGAATGAAACAAATCAAATCATTGATCATTTCACACAAAACTCCAAAAATGGGCCAGACAAAAGTATTGGCACCCTTAGCCTAATATTTGGTTGCACAACCTTTAGCCAAAATAACTGTGAACAACCGCTTCCGGTAACCATCAATGAGCTTCTTACAATGCTCTGCTGGAATTTTAGACCATTCTTCTTTGGCAAACTGCTCCAGGGCCCTGAGATTTGAAGGGTGCCTTCTCCAAACTGCCATTTTGAGATCTCTCCACAGGTGTTCTATGGGATTCAGGTCTAGACTCATTGCTGGCCACTTTAGTAGTCTCCAGTGCTTTCTATCACACCATTTTCTAGTGCTTTTTGAAGTGTGCTTTGGGTCATTGTCCT
This sequence comes from Anomaloglossus baeobatrachus, assembly GCF_048569485.1. NCBI lineage: Eukaryota > Metazoa > Chordata > Amphibia > Anura > Aromobatidae > Anomaloglossus > Anomaloglossus baeobatrachus. The sequence continues at coordinate 347,424,045 of NC_134354.1, read as the reverse complement.
GCTGGAAAACCCATGACCTCTGAGGGAGACCCAGCTTTCTCACACTGGGCTTTACATTATGCTGAAAGATTTGTTGGTAATCTTCAGACTTCATAATGCCATGCACACGGTCAAGCAGTCCAGTGCCAGAGGCAGCAAAGCAACCCCAAAACATCAGGGAACCTCCGTCATGTTTGACTATAGGGACCGTGTTCTTTTCTTTGAATGTCTTTTTTTTTTCCTGTAAACTCTATGCTGATGGCTTTTCCCAAAAAGCTCTACTTTTGTCTCATCTGACCAGAGAACATTCTTCCGAAACGTTTTAGACTTTCTCAGGTAAGTTTTGGCAAACTCCAGCCTGGCTTTTTTATGTCTCGGGGTAAAAAGTGGGGTCTTCCTGGGTATCCTACCATACAGTCCCTTTTCATTCAGACGCCGATGGATAGTACGGATTGACACTGTTGTAGCCTCGGACTGCAGGGTAGCTTGAACTTGTTTGGATGTTAATCGAGGTTCTTTATCCACCAGCCGCACAATCTTGCGTTGAAATCTCTCGTCAATTTTTCTTTTCCTTCCACATCTAGGGAGGTTAGCCACAGTGCCATGGGCTTTAAACTTCTTGATGTCACTGCCCATCGTAGACACAGGAACTTTCAGGTCTTTGGAGATGGACTTGTAGCCTTGAGATTGCTCATGCTTCCTCACAATTTGGATTCTCAAGTCCTCAGACAGTTCTTTGGTCTTCTTTCTTTTCTCCATGCTCAATGTGGTACACACAAGGACACAGGACAGAGGTTGAGTCAACTTTAATCCATGTCAACTGGCTGCAAGTGTGATTTAGTTATTGCGAATACCTGTTAGGTGCCACAGGTAAGTTACGGGTGCTGTTAATTACACAAATTAGAGAAGCATCACATGATTTTTCAAACAGTGCCAATACTTTTGTCCATCCCCTTTTTTATGTTTGGTGTGGAATTATATCCAATTTGGCTTTATGACAATTTTTTTTAATTTTTTTTCATTGAAGACAAATTAAATGAAGATAATACCAAAAAATGTGTGATTGCAATCATTTTCAGGAAGAAACTGAGTATTCTCTGACAGAATTGCAGGGGTGCCAATACTTTTGGCCAGCACTGTATATCTATTTATATCTTGTTAGACCCGAGCCCCACGCCCCAGAAGTCGACACTGATTGGGGGTGTGGCTCTGTGTCATGACAATGTCACGTGAGCCCCAGCAACGCCAGTTCCGACACCACTAGGACCCTGCCGGCACAAGAGGAAAGTATAAGCTTTTTATTTTTATGGGGGTGCACCTGGAGAATGAGAAGGGGTTGTAAAAGTAATGGAAAACCCCTTTAAACCTCCCAATATAGCAAATAACAGACATATTTTGTATCCCTGAAAAAACATCCCATACAACACAGTGAACACATTAATTATGAAGATCAGTAAATAATGTAAACAAATGCCAGGATTGATTTTTTTCTTCTTTTCTTCATTAAACCCACATAAGATAATGAAAATGTAACATTGAGGCCATATTTACATTTCTATGCTGTTATTTCTGCTACTTTTTGTCACTATATTTTCTACAGGTGTCTGCACCAAACGTTTCTATAACAATCTCTAATTATTGTGTCGCTATGTGTTTTATATGCTTTTTCCCCTTTATTTGATGCATTTTTTATGCAGATTTGAAGCAGCCGGCCCATTGTAATGCTTTTAGCATTGACTCTACACTTAAAAATTCAATAGCGCTTTTTTAACATGTTTTTTCAAGACTTGTAGAGGGGAAAATGCACCAAACCCACACAGTTCAATAACATCATTAGATGCACAGTGGTCAGGTGCTTTCACGAAATACAATCCATATTGCTTGAACAGTTAGGCCTTGTTAATGCATAGCGTAAATGTTGCGTTTTTGTTTTATTTTTACCAGAAATCCAGTTGTGTTTTAAATGTCCAAGTGGATTTCATGAAAACTGATACTCACTATACAAGATGCTGCTGAACTGTGCTGTTTGGTGCATTTATTTCTATAAGCTTCTATGGAGAACGTGAGAAAAACATTGTAAAAAAAAGTCATAACCTTTTTTAAGTGCAGAATCAAAGCTTCTCTGTATTATAAAAAATACATTAAAAATGCGGCTTTAAAATTGCAATAAATTGGCATTAAATGAGGGGGATAACATAAAAATGTAGCAACATGCAATAACCAGAGAATGTTGCTATCCTATATCTAGATAGGTACCTGCAGAACCCTCTCACCCCCACCACAGTCTTTACATTATGTATAATGGCCTTACAGATACAAAAAACAAGGCCTCACACAATGAAGCTTACATAACAATAAAAAGGTTATGGCTGCTACAACTATCAATTAACAAAAAATAAATCCATAGAGCCCAACCATTCTCTATACCGCAGAATAGTCCTGGATATGCGCCTCCTCCTGCCAGGGTATAATGAAATTGTAAAGGTTTCCATCTTGAAGATATGGCTAGGGGTGGAGTAAAAAAAATTGTTGCAATGCATAGCTATATCTTTCTTTTTACTCTGTAAATTTGGGAGGAATGTACAGGGGAACCTCGGTTTACGAGTAACTTGGTGTGCCGATATTTCGCTATAAGAGCAAAGCTTGCTGTAAATTTCTAACTCAGTTTCCGAGCTATCTTTGCTGTACGAGCAAATACTCACTGCACACACTTCTGGTTCGTACTTTCACCGCACTCTGACCCACTCTTGCAGTCAGCACAAGCACACACAAACATGCACAAACACTCACAAACACACACATATTATGCTCACCTTACCTTCCATACCCTCGCCGGCCTCCTGGTTCTTGTAGTCCGCCGGTACAGGATGTGTATCGGATAACCATCGTGACGATAGAGGAACGTCCGCTGTCAGCCGCTTCTCAAAGGCAGCGCGCTCGCAGTGGAAGCTCCGGCATCGGTCGCGATGTTTACCTGATTCACATCCTGTACTAGCGGACTACAAGAACCAGGAGGCCAATGAGGAAACAGAAGGTAAGGTGAGCGTGTGTGTGTGTGTGTGTGTAATGGCACAATAGGGGACCAGGATGGGCCATTGAACAAGTTGTGAAACGAATGTCTGAACTTGCATTATTTCCTATGGGTAATTTTGCTTTGTGTAAGGATAGTCCTGGGAGTGGACCCACTGGACCGTGCGCTGGACTCCCCTGCAACGCCACCTTGAGTGAACCCCTATACAGAGACTGTCGGGCGTAACCGCAAAGGGCCTAGATGCACGGAAGGCGGAACCAGCAAGAGTCACCGGATAGAGTCTTATAGATACAGGATCCAATCTGAACTAGGTATAGGTTAACGGGATAAGGCAGAAGTCCCGAACCGAAGACTGGTGCAGGTCACAGAGATTAGGCTGAAGTCCAGGAGCGGAGACTGGTGCAGGTTAACGGGATCCGGCTGAGGTCCGGAGGCGGAGGCTGGTGCAGGTTAACGGAATCAGGCTGGAGTGTGTGCTCAGAACGGTACTCAGGATCTGCAAGCAGAGACAGAATTACACCAAGCACAGGCATAGAGGGACCTGAACAACTAGTACATGAGACAAGCTACAGGGACGCGTTGAACAAGCACTGGCCATGGGGTATAGGAAGTCTTAAATGCCCAAGGTTACTTATTAGTGATATTCTGGACAGCTGTGCTGGCCCTTTAAGTCTAGGTGAGTGCACGCACGCACCCCCTAGTGTGCATGTGTGAGGACCACAACCCGGAAGCCAGAGCTGAGACAACAGGAGGAGAGGCAGGACGCCTGAGCGCAGGCGGCCGCAGTGAGTGAGCGTCGCGGAGCTGGGACTGACTGGGAAAAGGTATGGACGGGGTAGCAGGAGAGCGGGCTCGGTGGTAAGCGGGGACCCCAGGGGATGGAACGACAGGTGGTGGGTGATACGGTCGGACCGGGAGCGTGACAGTACCCCCTCCCCTAAGCCCCCGCGCCCGGGACATGAACTGGCGAAGGAGAACAGGGGCATCAATATTCTCCCGGGGCTTCCAAGAGCATTCCTCGGAACCAAACCCCTTCCAGTCCACAAGAAACAAAGTCCTACCCCTCACCTTCTTCATGGCCAAGATTTCCCTTACCTCGAAGACATCAACAGCACCCTGAGGTGGTGGAGACGTACCAGAATCAGGGAAAAAGGACCTGATTACCACTGGCTTGATCAGGGTTAGACGTGAAAGGAGGTGGGAATACGTAGAGTAGCCAGAAGTTGCAACTTATAGGAAACCTCATTGACCCGCTTGATGATCTTGAATGGGCCGATGTATCGAAGCCCCAATTTACAGGAAGGTATCTTCAACCGGACATACTTCGAGGAAAGCCACACCATGTCACCAGGCCGAAACTGAGGAAAATCAAGGCATTTCTTGTCTGCATGTCGTTTTATTCGACTGGCAGCACGGGACAGGGAATCCTTGACGTCACTCCAGATCTTGCCAAAGTCTCTAGATAGGTCGTCCGAACACCAGAGGTAGCAGGTACCGGCAAGGGAACAGAAGGATGTTGACTATATACCATGTGAAACGGAGAACTGGCGGAAGATTCACTTATGTGATGGTTATATGAAAATTCAGCCCATGGAAGTAGGTTGATCCAGTCGCTATGATGGGCGTTGATGAAGTGTCTAAGGAACGAGGTCAAAATCTGGTTCACTCGTTCAACTTCTCCATTTGATTGAGGGTGGTAGGCTGATGAAAAGTCCAAGGACACCCCAAGCAATTTTCATAGAGCTCTCCAGAACCGTGATGTAAACTGAGTCCCCATGTCAGATACTATGTGTGACGGGAAGCCATGGAGCCAGAAGATGTGTTGAATGAAGGCGTCCGCAAGTTCTGGAGCCGAGGGAAGACCAGATATCAGAGCGAAGGTAGCCATTTTGGAAAAGCGATCAACGACAACCCAGATGATGGAACAACCCACGGACATGGGTAGATCCTTGATGAAGTCCATGGCAATGTGTTGCCAAGGAACAGAAGGAATAGGCAAGGATAGCAGGCGACCAGAGGGTAGCTTTTTAAGCGTCTTGCTGTGGGCACATAAGGGGGCAGGATGCGACAAAGATCACTATGTCCTTGCGAAGAGACTGCCACCAATAATGTCGGTTAAGGAGTAAAAATGTCTTCTTCTGGCCTGCATGTCCAGCCACCTTGGAAAAGTGGCCCCACTGGAGAACCCTTTGTCTGTCAGTCTCTGTGATGAATGTCTTGCCAGGAGGTATTTGATTCAAAGAGACGGGAGCCACAGGGATAATTTAACTAGGGGGTATGATAAACTGGACCGCCTCCTCCTGGTCCGCTCGGAGGAAGGAATGGGACAGAGCATCAGCCCTGACATTCTTGTCTGCTGGTCAGAAGTGTAACTGGAAATCAAAACGAGCAAAAAACAAAGACCACCGGGCCTGACGAGGGTTGAGTCTTCGGACAGATTGCAAATATGCCAGGTTTTGTGATCCGTATAAATCACAATAGGGTACACTGCACCCTCCAGCAAATAGCGCCACTCCTCTAAGGCCAGCTTAATGGCCAGGAGTTCCCGGTCTCCGATGGCGTAATTGTGTTCTGGAGCAGTGAAGGCCTTAGAGAAGAACCCACAGGTGCCCAGTTGTCCAGTGGTGGATTTTTGCATGAGGACAGCTCCAGCACCTGAGGAAGAGGCATCTACCTCCAGAGTGAATTGCTTATTCATATCTGGACGATGCAGGACTGAGCGGCGGAGAACGCCTGTTTTAAGGTAAGGAAAGCGTCTTTGGCCTCAGGTGTCCACTCCTTCGGATTCGCCCCCTTTTGAGTCATGGCCGAGATAAGGGCTGTCTGGGCAGAGAAGTTGGGAACGAGCTGCCGGTAGTAGTTGGCAAAGCCCAAGAAGCGTTGGATGGCTTTAAGTCCGGAGGGAAGAGGCCAGTTGACGATACCAGACAGCTTCTCAGGATCCATCTCCAGGCCCGTGTCAGAGATGATGTATCCAAGAAATGGCAGGAACGTCCGTTCGAACAGGCATTTCTAATATTTGGCATACAGGCAATTCTCTTAGCCTTTGCATGACTAGACGAACGTCTTTTCTGTGGGTCGCTAGATCCGGGTAATAGATCAAAATATCATCCAGGTAGACCACTACACACACACACACACATACAGGAGATCGTGGAACACGTCATTTACTAGCTCTTGGAACACCGCCGGAGCATTGCAAAGACCAATGGCATGACACAGTATTCGTAGTGGCCATCACGCGTATTGAACGCAGTCTTCCATTCGTCTTCTGGGCGGATGTGATCCAGGTTATACGCTCCCCGGAGGTTGAGCTTGTTGAAGATACGGTTTACCCTGAGTTGATTGAACAATTTCGGAATGAGTGGTAGAGGATATTTGTTCTTGATCGTTATCTGGTTCAGCCCCCTGTAATCGATGCACGGGTGGAGAGTCCCTACTTTCTTCTTGACAAAAAAGAACCCAGCTCCCACAGGCGAAGAGGACCTCCGGATGAATCCTCTGACTAGGTTATCCATGATATATTCGGTCATGGCCTATGTCTCTGCTGGGGACAAAGGGTAAATGCGACCTCGAGGTGGAGTGGTTACGGGTTGCAGATCAATGGGACACTCGTAAGTTCGGTGGGGTGGTAAGACCTAGGCCTGCCATTTGTCAAACACATCAGCATAGGACCAGTAAGCAGCAGGCAGTTCCAGAAGAGAATCCGGTATTCGGGGCTGATGCCGAGGTCTGACGGGTCGCAGACATCTCTCATGACAAGAGTGACCCCACCGAAGAACTTCTCCAGATTGCCAGTTGAGCGTCGGCTCGTGAGTACGAAGCCAGGGTAGACCCAATAGCAGTGAATGGGCCATAACAGGGAGGACGTAAAGATCGTTGGTCTCTGTGTGCAGAGCTCCTATACGAAGTTCTAGTGTCTCGGTAGCAGTTAGCACAGGTGCAGAGAGAGGTTTTCCATCCACAGAAGAAAGCAAGAGAGGCCTCTCAAACGGCTTGAGGGGAATCCAATATTGGTCTACCAGAGCCTGTAGAATAAAGTTCCCCGCGGACCCGGAGTCTAGATATGCCTGGTCCCTAAAGCGAGTATCCCTACCACTTGGACGGTTGGAGTCAATGGAGAAGAATTGACCTCCTGACCTAGGGTGGCTTCTCCAATCAACCCTAGGTTTCGGAGTTTCCCAGTTTCTCTGGACAGTCCCGGATGTGATGCATAGCACCTCCACAATATAAACAGAGTCCCTTGGCTAGCTGTTCTGCTCGCCGTTGCTCTACCAACGCGAGCCGGTCTATTTGCATGGGTTCCGTGGAGCCTGGGGAAACCGACCGGAGAGAGAAGGAAGGAGCAGGCCATGTCGGCCTCTTCTCTCTGGCGGATTCTTTGCTGCGTTCCTGAAAATGCAGGTCAATCCGGGAAGCAAGAAAGATCAGATCGTCCACAGAGGAGGGAACATCACGACCGGCAAGTTCATCTTTAATGCGACCTGAGGGACTCTCCCAGAAAGCTACAACCAATGCTTCATTGTTCCATCCAAGCTCAGAGGCAAGAGTCCGGAAATGGATGGCATACTGGCTGACTGTTTGGGAGCCTTGGCGTAACTTGAGAAGCGAAGAGGCGGTGGACGTGGTGCGACCTGGCTCATCAAAGACCTTGCGGAAGGTCTGCATGAACACCTGTATATCAGAGACTACTATTGGATCATCTCACTCCCATAATGGGTTTATCCATGCTAGGGCTTCTCCCTCCAGGTGGGACATAAGGAAGGCTACCTTAGCTTTATCCGAGAAGAAGAGATGAGGAAGCAGCTTGAAGTGCAAGGAACATTAGTTTAAGAACCCTCTGCAGAGCTTGGGGTTCCCATCATACCGAGAGGGAGCAGAAAGGCTGAGCTTGGAGGCCAAGACAAGGGTAGTCACTGTGTCTGTAGTGGCGATGGTCACCGTAGCAGCTGTAGCCATGGTTTGCAGGTTGCTCAAACGAGTATCCACAGATGAAAGGAAGGACAGCATACTGGTCTGAGTCTGGCGTTGATGTACGAGTTCCTGCTGTGCACTTGCAAATTGGTCAGCATGTGGGCCGGCGGGATCCATGGCTTGTTAAAACTGTAAGGATAGTCCTGGAGTGAACCCACTGGACTGTGCACCGGACTCACTGTGACGCCGCCTCAAGTGAACCCCTATATAGGGACTGTTTGGCATAACCGCAGAGGGCCTAGATGCATGGAAGCCGGAATCAGCAAGAGTCACCGGATAGAGTCTTATAGATACAGGATCCGATTTGAACCGGGTACAGGTTAACGGGATCAGGTAGAAGTCCAGAACCGAAGACTGGTGAGGTCACAGAGATTAGGCTGAAGTCCAGGAGTGGAGACTGGTGCAGATAACGGGATCAGGCTGAGGTCCGGAGGCGGAGGCTGGTGCAGGTTAACGGGATCAGGCTGGAGTGTGTGCTCAGAATGGTACTCAGGATCTGCAAGCAGAGACAGAGTTACACTAAGCATAAGCATAGAGGGACCTGAACAACTAGTACAAGAGACAAACTACAGGGACGCGTTGAACAAGCACTGGCCATGGGGAATAGGAAGTCTTAATTACCCATGGTTACTTATTAGTGATATTCCGGACAGCTGTGCTGGCCCTTTAAGTCTAGGTGATTGCACGTGTGTGCCCCCTAGTGTGCATGTGTGAGGACCGCAACCCGGAAGCCAGAGCTGAGACAACAGGAGGAGAGGCAGGATGCTGGAGCGCAGGCGGCCGCAGTGAGTGAGCGCCTTGGAGCCGAGACCGACGGGTAAAAAGGTATGGACGGGGTAGCAGGAGAGCGGGCTTGGCAGGGAGCGGGGACCCAGGTGGTGAGCGGCACGGTCGGACCGGGAGCGTGACACTTTGCTAGACGAGAAACTTGGCTTACACGCACACTCAGAACGGATTGTTCTCATAAACCAAGGTTCCACTGTATTAGGATAGCATTCCATGCACTTTTTTGACAGAGTGTGATAAAGGAAATGTAGCTTCAGACAGAGCACTCTCGATGCTCAGTGTCATAGTATACCAATGACAATATTACCTTTCAGTTTGATGTGGAATTAGCAATAAGTATTTTCATTAACCTTACCATCTTTTTTTCTAGCATCTTTATGTGGTGTACTATCGCTGCCCATGTGAAAGAGGGCTTACATGTGAACCTGTAGGCGAATCCATCATAAACACAGAGTTTGGATACTGCCATTATGCTGCAAAATAATGAATCTTACAGCTACGAAATTGTACATCTAAACCAACACCTCATCTTTCAAAGGTTGCTAGTCTGATATAAATAAAGATGTTCATTGTGAATGGAAAAAGTGATACTTTTAAAATTATATTTTCTTTCATTTCCTCCTCAGAATGTTTTGACTTGCTTTCAGTAAATAAACATTTACAATCAGAGAACCAGTAACAGTGTGGCTTAGACATCTACTGTTTCTTTTAACCATAATCAACAGAATTAGTAATAAGTATGATCGTGATGCCTGTAATTCACAGAGGATTTCCCTAATAGAAGTCATATTTCATTTTAAATATATAATTTTAAAGCAACATTGTGGAGTGACCTCTGATTTGGATTACCAGCCAAGGTAGAGCTGCCAGCTGGGGTCTGTAGGATGAAGCTGTCTGCTTTATCTTAGCCGGCTAAAGGGTCCACATAGATTTTAATGTATATGGTTAGAAAATGAAGCGCAAATCTGAACGGTAATTAAAACCGCTTGGATATCGTGAATTTAATTTCAAAATCCATTTTGCTTCAGCCATCAGCAGGGCTTTAAACCAATCGCCTCCTCGTGGGGGTCTGGGAATAAACTCCAAGCCTGTGATTTTCAAGGTGGTGAAATCTGCAGTATGGCATTCTATATAATGCCTAGTTAATCCTGACAAGGAGCGTTTCCTAACCAATGCGGCATAGTTTAGTGAAGTCCTATCCTGGGCGGCAATAGGAATACGGATATGCTCCGAAATCCTGGTTCTCAAGGCTCGAGAGGTGCACCCTACATAAAACTTATTACAGGAACCACATGTAGCGACATAGACTACATGCGTGGAGGCACAATTTATAAAGGATTTAATCGCAAAATTCACCCCATTGTTGTCTATGAAAGATTTATTGTTCTGCATAAATTTGCAGAGACCGCATCTGCTAGATCCACATTTAAAGGATCCTTGCATACTGAGCCAATTTTTATTCGATTTTCCAGTTTTATTGGGAGCATATCTGCTTGGGGCCACTAAATTCCCCACTGTACAAGCCCTCCTAGCCACTATGTTAACTCCAGATTGAAGGATGTTACTCAGAGTATTATCTTGACATAACAGGGGAATAAAACGTAGAATGGCATGTTTAATTTGAAAAAAATCCGAACTAAAGGGTGTGGAGAATGTTATACGGTTGGTGTTTTTAGGGGGTGACGGGTGATCAGCCAACAAAACGGACCTAGTTCGATTGTCAGCAATCGCACTAGCCCTTTTTATGATTGAATCTGAATAACCCCTTTTACTAAGGGTACCTTCACACTTAGCGATGCAGCAGCGATCCGACCAGCGATCTGACCTGGTCAGGATCGCTGCTGCATCGCTACATGGTCGCTGGTGAGCTGTCAAACAGGCAGATCTCACCAGCGACCAGTGAACAGCCCCCAGCCAGCAGCGACGTGCAAGCGACGCTGCGCTTGCACGGAGCTGCCGTCTGGAAGCTGCGGAGACTGGTAACTAAGGTAAACATCGGGTATGGTTACCCGATGTTTACATTAGTTACCAGCGCACAGCTGTGTGTGCAGGGAGCAGGGAGCCGCGCACACTGAGCGCTGGCTCCTTGCTCTCCTACCATAGCTACAGTACACATCGGGTTAATTAACCCGATGTGTAATTCAGCTACATGTTCAGAGAGCAGGGAGCCGCGCACACTGCTTAGCGCTGGCTCCTTGCTCTCCTAGCTGCTGTACACATCGGGTTAATTAACCCGATGTGTACAGCAGCTACATGTGCAGAGAGCCGGAGCCGGCAGCACAGGCAGCGTGAGAGCTGCAGAGGCTCGTAACTAAGGTAAATATCGGGTAACCACCTTGGTTACCCGATGTTTATCTTGGATACAGCTTACCTCAGCTGTCAGATGCCGGCTCCTGCTCCCTGCTCGCTTCATTTGTCGCTCTCTCGCTGTCACACACAGCGATCTGTGTGTCACAGCGGGAGAGCGGCTTTGAAGAAAACGAACCAGGGCTGTGTGTAACGAGCAGCGATCTCGCAGCAGGGGCCAGATCGCTGCTCATTGTCACACACAGCGAGATCGCTAATGAGGTCACTGCTGCGTCACAAAAAGCGTGACTCAGCAGCGATCTCGGCAGCGAGCTCGCTGTGTGTGAAGCACCCCTAAGTCTCCCTTTAATGCAGGTGGCCTCTTTCAGGTAAGTTTCATTCGTAGAGCATAAACGTTTGGCCCTTAAAAATTCACCGACTGGTAAATTTTTTAAAGTCTGAGGAGTATGGCAGCTAGTGGCATAAAGGGAGGAGTTGCCACTAGTGGGTTTTCTATAAAGGGCAGATTTAATAGAGCCTGATGTAGTATCCCCTGATAGCATGACGTCCAGGAAGGGGGCTGTCTCTGAATATAAGTTCATTTTGAATTTCAAATTTAGTGAATTGCCGTCAAAATAAGTGTTGATGGCATTCATAGTTTCCTGCGGAGTACTAGATGGATTATTTTTACAGATTAAGATCTGATCATCTATGTACCTGGCATACCAGATAATACGGTCCATAAAGGGGTTATTATCAATGTAAATAAACCGTTCTTCCCAATGGGCCATGTAAAGGTTTGCCAGGGCACAGGAGAAACTCGCCCCCATAGGACATCCTGCTACCTGTAGGAAAAAATCACCATTAAACTCAAAGAAATTGTGGGTTAAAAGAAAACCTGTGGCCATAAGGATGAATTCTTTAAAAGTATCATCATAAGGGCTGTATTTTTCTAGATGGAAGTAGAGGGCTTGGATGGCTTCCCTATGGGGGATACTAGGATAAAGTGACTCCACGTCGCTGGTTATCCAGTATGATTCCTTTGTCCAGGGGATTTTTTCTAAGTTTTGTAGAAGGCTTTTTGTATCCCTAATATAGCCCACTGTTCGCTTCACTAATGGTTGGATTTGGTGATCTACCCAGTCACTCAGATTACTTAGTAAAGATTTAGTGCTGGCCACTATGGGTCTGAGTGGGGGAGGAAATAGGTCTTTATGCACTTTAGGGAGGCCTTGAAAAATGGGGCATATAGGGGAGTCGACATATAAATATTCCTGGGTTTTTTTGGGGAAAATACCCCATTCAAAGCCTCGTAATAAGAGAGCTTGCAGCTGAGATGAAAAATCTATTGTGGGGTCGCACGTAAGTTTTTTATATGTAAGCTCATCACACAAGATTTTATTAATTTCTCTCTCGTATAGAGCACTGTCCAGCACCACAACTGCGCCTCCTTTATCCGCTCTGCGTATAACAACGGAATTATTATTCTTTAAGCTGTTTAAAGCCTTCTTTTCTTTGGGTGTGAGATTATTTTGAGCTTGCGGCTTCTTAGCTAGAATTTGTTTAATCTCAGACTCCATAAGATCTTGGAAGGTGTCCATAATAGGAACTCTTGAGGCGATGGGATAAAAGCTGGGATTCTTGGTGGTAAATGCCGATGGAATTGGTGTTTTAACACAAGTGTTACTCAATTCTTGCAGATGCGCGACCGCTATTTGTTCTCTGAGGCTCAGGAATAAAGGTATGTCCGTAATATTACTGGATGAGGGATCAGAAGGATGGTCCCTGATTTCGTTATCATGATCAAAAAAGTGTCGTTTAATTGTGAGGTTTCTGATGAACTTATTGATGTCCGTAATGGTTTGGAAAAGATCAGCTCTGTTGGTGGGAGCAAAATTTAACCCCTTCTGGAGGATGCTAATCTGAACAGAGTCCAAAATGGAAGCTGACAGATTTACAACTGTATTATCTGGGGACTTATTATGACTTAATCCCTCCAATAGCGACGTTTCCTTGATCTGAGATGATATCTACTCCCTCCATCTTCTATGTTTTCTGCCCCCTCTCCTGGAATGGCATTTCTTACTGGCAGGTTTTTTGACGTATGTGGAAGGTGGATATTTCTGCCTGATTCATAAGAGCTGGTGCTGTCATTGGCAGAATCGTTCTCAGTGGAGGAAAAGTAAACGGATCTTCCATTCCGCTGACCCTGGTGCGGTTTCTTTAGGATGGATTTGGACTTGGTATTAAGGTGCCAGGTGTATACTTGATTGCTATCGTAATCTCTGGTATCTCTTCTATATTTATTCTGTTTTGAGTCCATAATATCAGATTCCACTTTATCCACCGCATTCCTGAGTCGCTTATTCAATCTGTCAAAATCCGTAGGGTCATGGGTTTCGACCAGGTGGGTTTGTATTTTTTTAATCTGATCGTCGAGGTTTAGAATTCGCTTTTTTTCCTCTGCAATAATCAGATCCATGAGCTTAAGCGAACAAGACGAAAGAATGGAGTTCCAGTTCTCTTTAAATTCTTCAGAGAAAGAGAAAGTGGGAGACTTTTTAAGTCGCAAGCCCCTGGGGATCATTTGTTTTTCTATGTACTTCTGCAAGGTCATGGAATCCCACCAGGTTTTTAAACGTTGTATGGAAAGCTTTTCCAAATCCCAGAAAGTATATGTGGCATCATCTGACTGGTGGTTAGTATGTGTTTTGGTAGAGCTCGACTGCCCAGAGAATACGTCCTCCAACCTCTTTCTCCTTTCCTCACAGTCCAGAAAATCCAAGGTATCCATATTAGAAAAAATGAGTAGGATATAGTAGCATAAATAGTACAAAAAAATGCCTTATGAGAAGGAATCCAGATGCATTCAACTTCAGGGTCTTCACAAAAATGGTTTATACAAAAATATATATATGTAATTGTACATATGTATATAGGTAGGAGGGACAGTAAAATTAAACTGTATGATGCCGCAATAAAGGCTTAAGCGTGTAAAAATTAATACACAAAGGGATATGTGTATAAATGGTATTAGACTCAGTCCGTGTCAAGGGCTGCAGGGAGCACGTAAGGTAGGATAGAACAAGTCAAATAATAATGAATGAACGAAAAAAGTCTTCAGCTCACCTGCTGCCCGGACTGCTCAGCCTTGCGGGTGCCAGGATCCCACGGTCTATCCTGACCGGTAGCAGAGATGTGGGAAGGAGAGGGAGAGGGAGTGATCCAGCACAATTCCTCCTTGGTTTAAAACATTTAGGATCTTTATTGAAACTTCTTTAAAAACATGGTGAAGACCGAAAATAAACTTGCATAGTAAAGGCGCAATTCATGAGGGCTTTACGCGTTTCGGACTGAAAATAAAACCAACTAGTCCTTAGTCATAAGTGTCTCATGAATCCAAAGAAGCTACTGAAATAGACTTACTCATTAAGTGAGGAAAAGGGAGGGGTGGAAAAATGTGTGGAAAAGTGTGTTAATTACCACAGGAAAAAGAGAAAAAAAAAAAAAAAAAAAAAATAATAATAATTAACACACTTTTCCACACATTTTTCCACCCCTCCCTTTTCCTCACTTAATGAGTAAGTCTATTTCAGTAGCTTCTTTGGATTCATGAGACACTTATGACTAAGGACTAGTTGGTTTTATTTTCAGTCCGAAACGCGTAAAGCCCTCATGAATTGCGCCTTTACTATGCAAGTTTATTTTCGGTCTTCACCATGTTTTTAAAGAAGTTTCAATAAAGATCCTAAATGTTTTAAACCAAGGAGGAATTGTGCTGGATCACTCCCTCTCCCTCTCCTTCCCACATCTCTACATGTTTACAGAGCAGGAGCCGGCACTGACAGTGAGAGCGGCTGAGGCTGGTATCAAAGGTAAATATCGGGTAACCAAGGACAGGGCTTCTTGGTTACCCGATGTTTACATTGGTTACCAGCCTCCGCAGAAGCCGGCTCCTGCTGCCTGCACATTTAGTTGTTGCTGTCTCGCTGTCACACACAGCGATGTGTGCTTCACAGCGGGACAGCAACAACTAAAAAATGGCCCAGGACATTCAGCAACAACCAACGACCTCACAGCAGGGGCCAGGTTGTTGCTGGATGTCACACACAGCAACATCGCTAGCAACGTCACAAAAGTTGTTCGTTAGCAGCGATGTTGCTAGCGATGTTGCTTAGTGTGACGGGGCCTTAACAAAAGTAAGGAGACCCCACGTTGTTTTTTTTAATGATTGAATTTGGGGTAAAACCAAGGCTAAAACCCTTTAGTGCCCTGTAGTAATTCCAAATCCCTTGTGAATTTGCATGCAGTTCACATACCGCAACATGGGGGTTTTACTTGCTTTTGCTGCGATGTCAGGTAGCTTAGGCAGCACAGGTAACAGTCTCTTTCAAAACTCCAGCAGTTTATTTAACAGATCCAGCATAAACTGCACTTACAAAGGTAACCAAGCCTCTCCTGGCTTAAAGGAAAAGTAAACACTGTCACATACTGTGGGCTTCCAGTCCATTTAAAAGTCCATAGTGGAGGTATGGCCGCCTCCACACACTGGCTCCTGCCAGCAAACACCCACCACTGGCTGTGGTCCTTCCTGCGGCCTCCAGCACTCACCAGCCTGGCTGCAGTCGTTTCCAAGTCTTCACCCAGACTGACCCCACTGGCTCCTACCACTATGCACACCTCTTAGCAGAGGTTCCAGCTTACAAGCCCAGCACTATTCAACCTGGCTGCAAAGTTTTCCCAGTCTCTGGCAGTCTACAGCAACTCTCACCTAGGCTGCTCTAGACACACTCTGCAGACTCCTGTCTGTCTCTCAGCATACTCTGACTTCCCTCAGCTGTGTTCCATCCAGAGTCCACACAGACTCCACACAGTCTGCCATGTGCCAAACAACAGACTCTATTAAAGAACCATGTGGCCTGTCAGCCACATGTCAATCACACCCATGGGCGAGGTACGTGACTATCCAGACCCGCCTAGCACTCCGGAGATTCTTAAAGGAAACCTGACCCTTAAATACAATACCAAGACTTGTGGAACTGCAGGTCCCATAGTAACATTTTCAGGTTCATTTAGCAGGACACCTCCACTGCAACACATAGCGACCATTTAAAACATTTCTGGTCGTTATCTCACACGCTGCATAGGGGTTAAAAGGTTTCGGGGTTCTCAGAATCCTGCTTAGTGAGCGGCTTGTCTCTAGCCTGTCTGTGACAGTCATCCTGAGACTGTGGTTCTAAGCAGGCGTCACAACCCCTCTGCCTAAGGCCCCTTTTACACGTCAGTGATTCTGGTACGTTTGTGCTTTTTTTTAAACGTACCAGAATCACTGACATACGCAGACCCATTATAATGAATGGGATATGACAATTTCGCCATAATACTTATAAACACCGGGGAGGCCACTAATAGGGACCCCCTAGGGTAAGAACCTACTCCAAAGAACATGCATAACAGGAGAAAAAAGGAGATCAGGCCACAATGTACATGTAAAAAATATTAATTTTATTAGATAAAAACCGCATAGGTCAATAAGTACAAAAATCACACGTAATGGGAACAAGTCAAGCAAAAAAATGTGGGAATGTGGGGAAGATGGAGGAAAAGTGTGGGCAAAGTAATGCCACACAACCTGCCCAAGTACAACACAATTAATTGTATATGAGGCCGTCACATTACAATGTTATGCGGCTAGGTGCCCCCGTGACAAGGTGACAGCCCCACGGAGAGAAGACATACATGCACCAACGTATTATATATCAATATCAAGTTTGAAGGCAAGTGTCAAAATATCCCCTCTCCATGAAGGTACACCATGGCAAGGATAGCACCACGCCACGTGACCACCCAGGCTGGGATCACAAGAGAAAACCGTGTCTCAGCATAAGTATGTACGATAAGTAAATCCCAGCATGGGTGGCCCAGCGTGCAGAAAGGCAGGGCAAGTGGACGATACCTGTGTGGTGTAGCAGGGCAGGTTGTAGAGGCAGGAAGCCTCCTTGACAGCTGTTTCGCCTATGGCTTTATCAAAAGGAGGTGTGGATACTCCATGTCTGCACTGTTTTTATTTTGGGGCCAGCAACTGTTTGCAATCAACCAGACTGCGATGTGTGCACTGCGCGTGCGCCGGCGCCGGAGTACGGAGGGCGGCAGGGAACAGCAGCCCGCTGTGTGCGGCGCACGCGCGGGACCACAGGACGCGTCACTATGGTACCCGGGCGCGCGCACCAGTCAGGCTCGTCCCCAGCAGCCGCCCGCAGTCAGAACGCCGGAGGACGCGCTGCATCACAGTCCTGTGACCGCAGAACACATATGCTGGTAATAAAAAGTGGTCAGCTATGCTCCATTCTTATGACACTTCTCTTTCTCATGTCTATTTTTGCATGTTTCTTTGGATAGACATGGAGTATCCACACCTCCTTTTGATAAAGCCATAGGCGAAACAGCTGTCAAGGAGGCTTCCTGCCTCTACAACCTGCCCTGCTACACCACACAGGTATCGTCCACTTGCCCTGCCTTTCTGCACGCTGGGCCACCCATGCTGGGATTTACTTATCGTACATACTTATGCTGAGACACGGTTTTCTCTTGTGATCCCAGCCTGGGTGGTCACGTGGCGTGGTGCTATCCTTGCCATGGTGTACCTTCATGGAGAGGGGATATTTTGACACTTGCCTTCAAACTTGATATTGATATATAATACGTTGGTGCATGTATGTCTTCTCTCCGTGGGGCTGTCACCTTGTCACGGGGGCACCTAGCCGCATAACATTGTAATGTGACGGCCTCATATACAATTAATTGTGTTGTACTTGGGCAGGTTGTGTGGCATTACTTTGCCCACACTTTTCCTCCATCTTCCCCACATTCCCACATTTTTTTGCTTGACTTGTTCCCATTACGTGTGATTTTTGTACTTATTGACCTATGCGGTTTTTATCTAATAAAATTAATATTTTTTACATGTACATTGTGGCCTGATCTCCTTTTTTCTCCTGTTATGCATGTTCTTTGGAGTAGGTTCTTACCCTAGGGGGTCCCTATTAGTGGCCTCCCCGGTGTTTATAAGTATTATGGCGAAATTGTCATATCTAATTTGTCTTTCTGTGTTTTTCACAGCCTTTAAGCCTATTATCATGAATTTCCGCTCACGCGACCAAGCGTGGCGCACTCAAGTGGACAAAGTCTTCCAGGAATGTGGGACCACGAGTTCCAATTTTACTAGTGACCCGATTAATATGGACAACCAATCATTACAGCTTTCCATGCAGAAATATAGGGATTTATATAGGAGGAGGATTCGATTATGGTGGAACCGGGCTTTTTTAACTAAATATATAGAGAATTCCTGGGTACCCCGAGGACTCCGGATTCAAGTGTTCCCTTCGTTCCCCATGGTCGAAGATACATTTAAGAATGAGTGGGAGTCCAATTTACAATCTTGCTCCCTCAAATGTATGGACCTCCTGTCTAGACATAATAGCACGGCATTAGATGCTCTCGAATCTGAACTGGAGGGCCTGGAAAGGACCATCCAGAGTTTATGTACAGTCGATGCCTTTGACAAATTTAACCTTGAAGTTGCTGGTGAAGCCCAAAGATGGGAAAAAGAAGTTTGTGAGTTTAAATCCAAAAAGTTTCAACGTGATGCCCAGGATTATTCTTCGGGCCCAAAATAAAAACAGTGCAGACATGGAGTATCCACACCTCCTTTTGATAAAGCCATAGGCGAAACAGCTGTCAAGGAGGCTTCCTGCCTCTACAACCTGCCCTGCTACACCACACAGGTATCGTCCACTTGCCCTGCCTTTCTGCACGCTGGGCCACCCATGCTGGGATTTACTTATCGTACATACTTATGCTGAGACACGGTTTTCTCTTGTGATCCCAGCCTGGGTGGTCACGTGGCGTGGTGCTATCCTTGCCATGGTGTACCTTCATGGAGAGGGGATATTTTGACACTTGCCTTCAAACTTGATATTGATATATAATACGTTGGTGCATGTATGTCTTCTCTCCGTGGGGCTGTCACCTTGTCACGGGGGCACCTAGCCGCATAACATTGTAATGTGACGGCCTCATATACAATTAATTGTGTTGTACTTGGGCAGGTTGTGTGGCATTACTTTGCCCACACTTTTCCTCCATCTTCCCCACATTCCCACATTTTTTTGCTTGACTTGTTCCCATTACGTGTGATTTTTGTACTTATTGACCTATGCGGTTTTTATCTAATAAAATTAATATTTTTTTACATGTACATTGTGGCCTGATCTCCTTTTTTCTCCTGTTATCCATTATAATGAATGGGTCTGCTTACACCTCAGTGATTTTTCACTGCACGTGTCTCCGTGCGGCGTACCCGCGTGTGCGTGATTGCCGCACGGAGACATGTTCATTTTTTTCTGGCATCACTGATGTCCCACGGACCACGCAGTGGTGTGGTCCGTGAAACACGTGCCAGAAAAAAACGTGCATTTAAAATAATAAACATTTTAACTCACCCGGCTTCAGCGACGCTCTGTGCAGCCTGTTCTCCCTGCTGCTTCTAAGCTGGCTGATTACTGTCGCGCATCTTAATGATGCACGACACAGCCGACCCGGAAGCAGCTGCTGCAGGGGTCAGCGCCGGCCGGATGCTGCACCGCGGGAGGATTCAGCACCACGGAGAGCGGGAGCGGGCACAGGTGAGTTGATTTCTAAGTGCAATCACGGGCCACGGAGAACGGAGCCCGGATTGCACTTAGACAACCCACGTGTGCCGTGATTCACGGCACACGCAGGGACATGTGCGTGTTTTACACGCCAGTGAAAAACGTCAGTGTTTTTCACTGACGTGTGAAACGGGCCTAAAGCTGTAGGGCTTGGCACCTTTCTTTACCAAACCAGTGAGGCTTTTCTGGTAACTTTGAACTTCTGCTCCAGAGACACAGTCTGTCACGGTCATTGTCATTAAACCCTTTTTAGTAAGTGATGCTCTCTCTGACCCAGACATCACACCCATTGGGTAAGCCCCTTTGTCAGACTCTCTTCTCAGTGACCCTCTCCTAGATACTGTCCAGTCTGTCTCTGGATTATTGAATACTAGGGATGATCGAATACCCTATTATTCGCTTCGACGGATATCCGGCGAATACTTCGCCGCTATTCGAGTATTCGCGAATATTCGACCCCCAATGTAAGTCTATGGGAAACTCAAATAATTTTACGTTGAACCTCTCGGTGACCTGTGGTGACTGAAGAAAAGGCTGAAATGGATGGGAAAAGGCTTAAACAGTATGGGCACAGCCTGTAGAAGGTGCCTCACTGCATTTCTGGTGTCTTTGAATAACGTGGAAAGAGCAGCACGCGGCATTTATGTAGTCGCCAGAACAGCTCTCAAACCACAGTAAAAGAGGGGAAATTGCTAAGAAACAGTTTCTAGTGCCTAATCACTGTAATAAAACATCAAATCAAGCCCCAACCTCCAAAAAAAACAACTTTAGCATATATTCACACATTTCGTTTTTTTTTACATTTTTCTGGCTTTTTCGATTAGATATATCTATATTACACTATACACTACACTATATTGGTGTCTGTTTCACACCTCCTTTTTTGGGACATATTTGACAGCACTTTAAAAGGTCAGTTACAATGTGCCCATTGGAATGTTGACCTTGCCCTCCTCCACCAGCTCCAGTGGCCCTCTAAGGGCCACTGGCTGTCCTCAAATCTCAGACCTCTTAGGGCTCTTAAGTGGGCCCTGTAACATACATTGGGGAGGGATGTCAGTCCTTTGTAGTTTTCTGCGTCCTCTATATCATTAGTGTGAAAGTTGGAATACGTACTCCATAAAACTTTACAGTGCTATTGCCAATGTGGCCATTTGGATGTTGGCCTTGCCCTCCTCTTCCTCCTCCACCAACACCACCGGCTCCAGTGGCCCTCTATTCAAATTCTATTCAAATGATTCAGAAACGTATGTTTTATGGTCAAACGAAGGCCACGCTGGGACATCGAAGCTGATGTTGTTGATGATGATTGCATCTGACCAAAAGCAGGTTGGGCGCAGGAGGCATAATCACCTGCTTCCTAGACCGCAGTTTGTGAAGCATGCAGCACCGTGGAAGTGGGAGTTGTTTCACTCTGGAACTCAGGCTTTATTCCACTAGCTAACACCGAGGATTTAAAAAAATTCTGTTTCTCCAGGAGGGAATGGTTCAAAGACCATGTAGCACAGCATCAGAAGTTACTCCCCACAGCTCCCAACAGCTTATTTTTAAAAAAATGGTAGGATAAGCAACAGGGCATAACATGCCAAGGAGTTTAATACATTCAGTTTCCCCAGAGGATAATGGTTCAGACACTATGGAGCACTGCATCAGTAGGTACTCCCAACAGCTTATTTAAAAAAAAAATGGTAGGATAAGCAACAGGGCATAACATGCCAAGAAGTTTAATATATTCAGTTCCCCTAGGCTGTAGTGGTTCAGACACCATGTAGCTAAGCATCACAAGGTACTCCCAAAAGCTCCCAACAGCTTATTTAAAAAAAAAATTTGTAGGATTAGCAACAGGGCATAACATGCCAAGACGTTTAATACATTCAGATTCTCCAGTGGATAATGGTTCAGACACTATGGAGCACTACATCAGAAGGTACTACCAACAGCTTATTTTAAAAAAATGGTAGCATAAGCAACAGGGCATAACATGGGAAGGAGCTAAACAAAATTCTAATTTGGCAGGGGGCCATGTGTAACACACCATGGAACTCAGGCTTTATTCCACTAGCTAACACCGAGGATTTAAAAACATTTTGTTTCTTCAGGGGCGAATGGTTCAAAGACCATGTAGCACAGCATCAGAAGTTACTCCCCACAGCTTATTTTTTTAAAAAATGGCAGGATAAGCAACAGGGCATAACATGCCAAGGAGTTTAATATATTCAGTTTCCCCAGAGGATAATGGTTCAGACACTATGGAGCACTGCATCAGTAGGTACTCCCAACAGCTTATTTTAAAAAAAAAATGGTAGGATAAGCAATAGGGCATAACATGCCAAGAAGTTTAATATATTCAGTTCCCCTAGGCTGTAGTGGTACAGACACCATCTAGCTAAGCATCACAAGGTACTCCCAAGAGCTCCCAACAGCTTATTTAATTTTTTTTTGTAGGATTAGCAACAGGGCATAACATGCCAAGAAGTTTAATACATTCAGTTTCCCCAGGGGATAATGGTTCAGACACTATGGAGCACTGCATCAGTAGGTTCTCCCAACAGCTTTTTATTAAAAAATGATAGCATAAGCAATAGGGCATAACATGCCAAAGAGTTTAATACATTCAGTTTCCCTAGGGTGTAGTGGTACAGACATCATGTAGCTAATCATCACAAGGTACTCCCAAGTGCTCCCAACAGCTTATTTTAAAAAAATTGGCAGGATAAGCAACAAGGCATAACATGCCAAGGAGTTTAATACATTCAGATTCCCCAGTGGATAATGGTTCAGACGCTATGGAGCACTGCATCAGAAGGTACTACCAACAGCTTTTTTTTTAAAATATGGTAGCATAAGCAACAGTGCATAACATGGAAAGCAGCTAAACAAAATTCTGATTTGGCAGGGGGCCATGTGTAACACATCGTGGAGCACAGCATCAATAAAGAACACAAATAGAGACTGCCTGACCAATTGTTCTAGACAGTGTCGCCTGGACAGTGCTTGTGCCAATCCATAATGTACAAAGGCTTGAAAAATATTGCCCTGGGTGATTGGGCCAAACAATTACATGGCAGCAGCATAACAAGTTAGATTAGTCATGCGGTGTCATTAGATGATAGAAGACAAAATAGTCTGGAATGAGAAACAATGGAACTTATTTGAACTTAAGAAATCCAAATTTTGGGGCTACACTTATTATTGGGTCTTGTAAACAGGCGGGCTGAGATACTCTGGGGCAATCCAGCTATGGTTCATTTTGATCATCGTCAAACTGTCTGCACTTTCCGTGGATAGTCGTGTGCGACTATCTGTTATTATTGACCCCGCTGAGCTGAAAACACGCTCAGACAACACACTCGTAGCAGGGCAAGCTAGCACTTCCAAAGCGTATAACGCGAGGTCTGGCCAAGTGTTGAGCTTGGAAACTAGTAGTTAAAGGGAACTGTAGACTCGGAAAGCACACTGATATAGTCCCCTACATAGTCCCTCACCATCTTAGTTAACTGTTCCCTCCTTGTCATCGTTCCCCCAACCGGTATCTGATTCGCAGTTGACGGTTTGTGGAAAATGGACCAGCTTTGGCATATTAGTCCCCCGCCTGTGTTGCCCTCTCTTGTATTCCTGTTGCGTGAGATGACACGCTACCTCTGATGCCAGCATGATCTGAGGGTAATCGTTTCATCAACTGCTCCACTACAGCCTTCTTGATTGTTTCCGTAGTACAATCCTTATTTGCCTCCACAAGTAGCGAAGCAAATTTGTCTTTGTAGCGTGGGTCAAGGAAGGTACATAACCAGTATATGTTGCCTGCCAAAATGTGGACTAGCCAACAGTCATGAGAAAGGCAGTGTGACATGAACTTTGCTATGTGTCCCAGACTCCGAATCGGAACCATTTGTGTGTCACTGCTAAGAATACATTCTGTCTCTCTAAACCTCCTCTCCTCCTCAGTCTCTTTCTCCTCCTGCTCCTCCTCAGGCCATCCATGCTGGACAGCCCTGAAGCTTGGGTTTTCAATCCCTTGGTTACCAACTTCAAAGCATTCCTGTTCTTCATCATCCTGCTCATCCTCATCCTCATGATGCTGAGCAAAGGTGTCCCGAGCTTGTTGGCCGAGGTTGTGTGGATTACTAGCAACCATTGGAAAGTCTGGATCCACAGACAACTCGGGTGCATGAACACTTTGGTCAGTCAGACCATCCAGAGAGCGTTTCAATAAACAAATCAGTGGAATTGTAATGCTGATAACAGCATCCTCACTGCTCACAATGTTGGTACAGTAATCAAAATTCTCCAAGACCTGACAATGTCTGCAATCCACACCCACTCGGAAGTACTTATGTCTGGCAGGTGCGTCTGATGGGCATGTTCCAGCTGGAATTGGGATACTGCCCTCTGCTGCTCATGGATCCTGGCCAACATATGATAGGTTAAATTTCATCTCATAGGGAGGTCACATATTAGTCTGTGACGAGGCAAGTGTAAGCGCTGCTGCAGCACTGCCAGGCCAGCAAAAGAGGGAGATGACTTGCGGAAATGTGCGCTAATACGTCGTACCTTGGTAAGTAGGTCTGGTATCCCAGGGTATTTCTTCAGAAAGTGCTGAACTACTAAAGTTACAATGTGGGCCATACAAAGAACGTGTACAAGTTTTCCAAGCTTTAAAGCCGCCACCAAATTACGACCATTATCGCACACTACCAACCCTGGACGGAGATCCAAAGGCTCAAGCTATTCATCTGTCTGCTCAGTTATTGCTTTCAAAAGCTCAGGTGCCGTGTGAGAAGCACAAAGGACAGTGGGTCCCGTGAGACTGCTGCCAAAAAACCAAGGGGGAGGGTGGAACAATCGGGATGTGACACCAGAAGATAAAAGGCAGGTACACCAGGACTTTGCCAAATCCCGTTCCTGGACAAGCAAGCGGCAGGCTGTCTCAGGGGTCCGACAACAACCAGTATGTGGAGAGGCCCATTCCCGGGACTGCCGAGTGGATTGAAGCGCAAACGAAGAGGATGTGTCGGAGGATCCAGGCCCAGGCGCAGTTCATTATGGCGCGGTGGACGAACCGAGATGAAGGGCCTGGCTGCAGCTGTCCGGGCGTGCGAGATGGAGATGGCCTCGGAGGAGCGGGTAAGCAGTGACCCACGCCCCTATGTTCCCCTGGAACCCGGCTGAGGGACCCGGCCTACTCTCGTGTACAACGTCGCCTCCCTCGCCACCCGTGTCCCCGACTAGAACCCCGATCGGCCCACTACCTCCAATACTGGCAGCAGAAACCGCCATGTCTACCGAAGAGGCCCCAGCCATGGGGACCTCGGACCCTGTCAGCATCCCTGCTCCGACACCCGTCCCGGGTCCGCGCCGGACCGCAGTCAGGGAGACATCCCCTCCGACCCTGAGCCCAGCCGCAGAAATGATGACGTCATTCCCGGCCGCCCGGCCGCAATAGAGATGGCGACGGCGACGGCAGTCCGCCCGGCCACGATGGAGATGACGACGGCCCCGGCAGTCCGCTCGGCCGCACCAGAGGTGGTGCCCGCCCAGAAGTCACCCACGGCAACCGCACAGGTCGTTCCCCAGTGCCCAGTACTGGCTGTGAACCAGCCAGGATGTACCTGCAGGGAAGCAGAGAAGGCCAATGAGAGACGGGTCCATCGTCACAGTGAGAGGCTGGTTGTAGCCGGCACCGAGGGCGTCCGTGTGGGCCGCATCCTGGAGCAGGAGGAGGAGCAGGGAGCCCCTGCTCCGTACTGGGAGTGACAGGAGCAACAGATAAAGCAGGAGATTGCTACCCGGGAGAAGCGAAAGGCCGAGGTGCTGGCGTGCACCTATCGAGAAAAGGATAATCTGAAGCAGGCTACATTCCGGGTGTGGGGCCCAATCCACCGAGGGCAAGTGCGCCACTTTAACGCCCAAAAGGGATGAGGTTTTATCTTCGAGCCTGGACTGGATTCCGAAATCTTTGTGTCCCGGGGGGATGTGGCCCATCACCTGCCGATAGGTTACCCGGACCGAGAGTTGGAGCCCGGGGACCTGGTGAGCTACACCCGACACTGTGGCGAGCGAGGGTGGTTTGCCCTTGATGTGAAGAAATGGGTGGTGGTGAATGAGAGCCCCTGCCTCGCCTCCCACAGTTTCCTGTATGAAGATAAAGAGTGAAAAGGTAGCGGTTCCCGGCTACAGGTTATGTTGTTGAAAATTAACCCCGTTTTCTGTTTTAATCATGGACGACCTCAGGACTGGTGAGGTCACCTCAAAAACTTTCTTGGGTCCTGTACATACCCCCCCACCTACCTTCTTGTTAATCGTCACCTGCACGGCCTCTGGAGAGGCAGATTGGAGGAAGGGCCTGCGACAGAGTACCCCGAGGCCCAGCCACTACTGAGACCGGTGGCTATCCTCCAGGCCAGAGGTCCCCCAACCATGGGGCCCCTGAGATGGACTGTCGGGTAAGGAACTTTTTACCTGGCCTGTGTAGGCGCCACCCGAAACTCCTGTGGACTAGGAAATTCTTAGCGGTGGCACCATGGGACAGGTTGTTTGGGTGGCGCTCGAAGCAGAAGGGAGTGTAATGTTATATGTTATGTTTTACTGCAACGTTTAAGAAAATTGCCTCCCATAAAGGGAAGAAATGTTTTTACCCTGTTTACTTTTTCCAGTTTCTTTTAGAAAAATAAACGTCAGTGGTCGGACAGCCTGCGGACGGGCTGTATTCAACCAAGGGGGAGTGTGACGCCCTGGCGCCGCCAGGTGGTCACAGAAGAATTAAACACCCCACATAACATCTATCCACACTAGGTTCCATCAGCCACAAAATCCTAGCCATCCCCCCAGGGTAGGAAGGACGCACCAGTGGGTGGGACCAGGCAGATTTGGAATGCCCACCTAGGGGTCTAGAGGATCCAGGGGCGGGAAAGAGTCAGTCAAGGCAGTTCAAGTTTAAAGTCAACGTGAGAAGGAGGAGGAGGTCATCTCTGCGCCTAGTGCAGGGTAGTGGCCCTGGGCTACAAGCTAGGTGGCGAGCGGTGGACCGTGTCCAGAGGCAACGGGAGTACGGTTGCGGGAGATCCAGAGTAGACCAGGACAGGGTTGGAGGCCGCCAGTACCGACCACGGAGATCCGATCCTGAAACCGTGCACAGACGGGGTACCTGGATCATAGTTAGAAGATGGTTGCAAGCCCCTTCTCTAATTAACCAGGCTAGGAGCAAGGTTCCAGACGTTGTTCCAAAGTGTTTAACCCAGATAGAGCGAAACGGCAGCCCACCGCGGGGATAGGGTATCCGCATACACCCACTGAAATCCCAAGGGTCAGTTTTTGCGGGCACGTCTCCCAACCAGAAGATACCGGGAGCGGACTACCCTGTTCTATACGGAATCGTCCAGAAGCAAGGAAAAATAACAGAGTGCCGGAGGAAGGGACATCGGAACACCAGCCGGGTGTGGGGGCCCGAATACACCTGGACGCGGCAGCCGGCCACTGACATTTTGGTTTACCAACAGACTCATGTGCAATTATTCAACAGTGAGTACACCAACATCCCCCGGTCCGGCCCAGTGCACCACCTCTGGCCCACATCGCTCCCCGTATTCTGGACACTGAACCCCTGGGCATCCATCCCTACCCACGGAGGGGTTAACAACCAGCTGCCATCCCATCGCCCCCGGGTGCCTCCCAATAGCAGCGGTGGTACTCCATATTACCACACACCGTGGGTGGCGTCATGAACTATCTACCACAATCCCCATACAAATACGTTCCCTTTTTATTTGAGTGTCCGCGCGACCCCCCTCAAGCCACTGCGAATCCGGATCCGAGCAGCCCGACTGCTGACGTGGGGGCGGCACACTTGCACAGTCTCTCCATAAATTCGACATGCTCCCTTATGTTCTTGTAATTGGATTGCTGTCATACCCGGAATTTTTTCTGGCTTGCTGAATGTTACTTCTGAGAGTACGTATGGCAAGCCCAATTAAGTCTCTTCTGATTAACATAACTTCCTGAACTGCTGCAGTTAGCTGCTTCGTACACTCTAAGTGTCTGGTGCCGTTTTCATTCCTTAACACGATCATCTGCTTCATACGAACACATCGTAGGTGCATCTTACTGAGGATAGCCACCGGCTTCAATGTGCCTTCACTTGCATACAGTATAATCAGTTGATTTGTCTCTGAGGTACATTACACTCTCATGCTCCTATGGCCTTCTTGAAAACTTCATGCACCATTTCACTGGCACAAGCTTCTCTAATGCGGGCGTCACACGGTACTTTCTATCAAGCGATCGCACGAGCGATCGTACCCGCCCCCGTTGTTTGTGTGTCATGGGCAAATCGCTGCCCGTGTCGCACAAAGTCGTTAAACCGCCGTCACACGTACTTACCTGCAGAGCGACCTCGCTGTGGGCGGCGTACATCCTCTTCCTGAAGGGGCAGGGACGTTTGGCGGAACAGTGACGTCACACAGCCACCGGCCAATAGAAGCGGAGGGGCGGAGATGAGCGGGACGTAAACATCCCGCCCACCTCCTTCCTTCCGCATAGCCGGCGGGTGCTGCGGGACGCAGGTAAGCTGTGTTCATTGTTCCCGGGGTGTCACACGGAGCAATGTGTGCTGCCCCGGGTACGATGAACAACCGGCGCCATGAAAAATAAACAATTTTTTAAAATAAGCGACGAGTACACAACTCAAGATTTGTGACCGATTCAGCGTCGCTCGGAGGTGTCACACGAAATGACGTCGCAAACGATGCTGGATGTGCGTCACGAAAACCGTGACTCCGACGATGCATCGCACGATAGATCATCTCGTGTGACGCTCGCATAAGTGTTCAGCTTAAGTGTTCTGTCACATCTACCATGCACTTAAAGACTGGGCGAATAACTTTACGTTCAAGGCCATCTGACCGTTCTTTGTATCTTTTGCAGCCATATTTTTTTCCTACTATCTCATGTATCCTTATCAAAGGCTCTACCTCTTGATTTGTAGTCTCCTCAGGTTTAGCCAAAGCTACATAATGTTTAGGTTTCTCATCAAGCTGGAACTCTGGTTTATTTACACTTTTGAGGATTTTTCCTCCACCAACTCTTTCCAGGATTTCATCACCTGCAGCCCTCTCAGGGATTTCATCTCCTTCAGCGATTTCTTCTCCTATAGCGCTATCGCCTGACATCAGCTCTATATTTAGAAATCATAGAGGACACCAGTACTGCTTTCTCACTTAGCCCCTTTTTAATGGTTGCACTCTGCTGATTTCAGTCATCACAATGTGTCAGTTCCAGCTTGATTCCTCTTGCAGCACATGGTTCTCTGCATCTAACCCAGCAGGTGAATTTATTTCCAAGTGCTGATTTAGTGAGCAACTATCTGCGGCATGGGAACTTGCCTCTAAATGTGGGATTTACAAACTTTATTCACATGTGTGGCTATGAGAATTTAGTTGTTTTATCCATAGCATATACCAGTCATGGCGAACCTTTTACAGGCCGAGTGCCCAAACTGTAGCCCTAAACCCAATTTTTTTTCCGAAGTGCCAACCAATCCTATTATGTAAATACCGTATTTTTCGCTTTATAAGACGCACTTTTGTTCCCCCAAATTTGGGGGAAAATAGGGGGTGCGTCTTATAAGCCGAATATACGGGGGGGGGATATATATATACGGTATACACTGCAAGGTCCAGGGGAGGTGGGGGCGCTGCTGGGGGCAGGTGAACGCTGCGGCGGCAGCGTTTGATCTCCTGCTCCCGCTCATATATTATGCACAGCCACTGTCCATCTCCGGTGGTGCTGAAATCGCACCGCAGTTAGGGGCTGGGGCAGCGGTGCATATTATATGTCTCTGCGCCCCCCTGTGATGGCACATGCCCCCCCTGTGTTAGATTTGGCCCCCAGGCTGCCGCTCATTCTAAAATAAAAAAGCTTTACTTACCTCCTCCAGCGTTTCTCCCCGGTGTCCCTGCTTCCACTGTGATCAGGCACGCAGAGATCTCAGTCTGCTGTGCTGATCACATGACCGGCACCAAGAACCAGGAAGTGGAAGAACAGAAGCACGGAGGGAGCTCAGCGCTGGAGGAGGTAAGGAAAGAGTGTTGTTTTATTTTACTATGGACAGCAGCCTGGGGGCGATATCTAACACAGGGGGACTTGTGCGATCTATAGGGGCCATGGGCAGCACCATGGGGGCGATATCTAACACAGGGGGACTTGTGCGATCTATATAGGGTCCATGGGCAGCACTATGGTGGCGATATCTAACAGAGGGGGGACTTGTGCGATCTATATAGGGGCCATGGGCAGCACCATGGGGGTGATATCTAACACAGGGGGACTTGTACGATCTATAGAGGCCATGGGCAGCAGCATGGGGGTGCTATCTCACACAGGGGAACGTATGCAATCCATAGGGGGCCATAGGCAGCAGAGGGGAACATATGCAATCCATAGGGGACCATAGGCAACACAGGGGAACGTGTGCAATCCATAGGGGACCATAGGCAGCACAGGGGAATGTATGCAATCCATAGGGGGCCATAGGCAGCACAGGGGAACGTGTGCAATCCATAGGGGACCGTAGGCAGCACAGGAAAATGTATGCAATCCATAGGGGGCCATAGGCAGCACAGGGGAACGTGTGCCATCACAAGGTGGCTATATTCAATATAAGGGGGCCATATCCAGATTAAGGGGGCTAATTTTAGGATGGGGGGCTATGAGGGACATATACCCTATATCATTTGTTAGAGGGACACTGGCATTATAAGATGGACCCCATTTAACATAAAAAAAAAAATCTCTTTTCCTTCACAAAATTTGGGGGTGTGTCTTATAATCAGGTGCGTCTTATAAAGCGAAAAATACGGTAATTGATTGTTGTAACCTTACCTTTGCAGTCTTCTCTTCTCTTCAGCAGGGGGCATCACGCTCATGCATGCTTACCACACATTAAAGCTGAGCCCCTGCCCTTTCCAGACACAGCAGTTGCATTGATCTTTCTGGAAAAAATTGCAGCATATTAGACAGAGATTTTAGCATGGAATGCAATCAGATGTCACCCTGTAATCCACATCTACATTTCAAAGTCTGAACATCTTGAAATCCCATAAAGACGTACGAGTTGCTCCCCTCCCCTTTCATTGTGTAGTTATGTCCCCCTTCCTGGGACACTTCTTGGTAAACATGTCCCCCATTGTGATATATATATTTCCTACATTCTGGTATATTTGTCCCCATCATGGCCCCATCCTGGTAAATATACCTCATCCTGGTAAATGTCCTCCATCCTGGTAAATGTACCCCATTCTGGCATGTTCCCCCCATGCTGGCAAATGTACCCCATCCTGACATATTGCCCATCCTTGTAAATGTTCCCCCATCCCGGCATGTACCCCATTCCTGGTAAATGTCCTCCATCCTGGTAAATGTTCCCAATCCTGGTTAATGTACCCCCATCCAGGTAAATGTCCCCCTTCCTAGCATGTACCCCCATCCTGGTAAATGTCCACCTTCCTGGCATGTTCCCCTTTCTGGTAAATGTTCCCCATCCTGGTAAATATTCCCCATCTTAACATGTTCCCCATCCTGGTAAATGTTCCCCTTCCTGGTAAATGTACCCTATCGTGGCATGTTTCCTCCATCCTGGCATGCATGTTTTCCCCATCCTGGCATGCATGTTTTCCCCATCCTGGCATGCATGTTTCCTCCATCCTGGCATGTATGTTTTCCCCATCCTAGCATGCATTGTTCCCCATCCTGGTATGTTTGTTTACCCATGCTGGCATGTATGCTTCCTCCATCCTTGCATGTATGTTATCCCCATCCTGGCATGCATGTTTCCCCATCCTGGCATCTATGTTTTCCCCATTCTGGCATGCATGTTTCCCCCCATCCTGGCATGCATGTTTCCCCCCATCCTGGCATGCATGTTTCCCCCATCCTGGCATGCATGTTTCCCCCATCCTGGCATGCATGTTTTCCCCATCCTGGCATACATGTTTCCCCCCATCCTGGCATGCATGTTTCCCCCCATCCTGGCATGCATGTTTCCCCCCATCCTGGCATGTATGTTTCCTCCATCCTGGCATGCATGTTTTCCCCATCCTGGCATGCATGTTTTCCCCATCCTGGCATGCATGTTTCCCCCCCATCCTGGCATGCATGTTTCCCCCCCATCCTGGCATGCATGTTTCCTCCATCATGGCATGTATGTTTCCTCTATCCTGGCATGTATGTTTCCTCCATCCTGGCATGCATGTTTTCCCCATCCTGGCATGCATGTTTCCTCCATCCTGGCATGCATGTTTTCCCCATCCTGGCATGCATGTTTCCTCCATCCTGGCATGTATGTTTTCCCCATCCTAGCATGCATTGTTCCCCATCCTGGTATGTTTGTTTACCCATGCTGGCATGTATGCTTCCTCCATCCTTGCATGTATGTTATCCCCATCCTGGCATGCATGTTTCCCCATCCTGGCATCTATGTTTTCCCCATTCTGGCATGCATGTTTCCCCCCATCCTGGCATGCATGTTTCCCCCCATCCTGGCATGCATGTTTCCCCCATCCTGGCATGCATGTTTCCCCCATCCTGGCATGCATGTTTTCCCCATCCTGGCATACATGTTTCCCCCCATCCTGGCATGCATGTTTCCCCCCATCCTGGCATGCATGTTTCCCCCCATCCTGGCATGTATGTTTCCTCCATCCTGGCATGCATGTTTTCCCCATCCTGGCATGCATGTTTTCCCCATCCTGGCATGCATGTTTCCCCCCCATCCTGGCATGCATGTTTCCCCCCCATCCTGGCATGCATGTTTCCTCCATCATGGCATGTATGTTTCCTCTATCCTGGCATGTATGTTTCCTCCATCCTGGCATGCATGTTTTCCCCATCCTGGCATGCATGTTTTCCCCATCCTGGCATGCATGTTTCCTCCATCCTGGCATGCATGTTTTCCCCATCCTGGCATGCATATTTCCCCCCCCATCCTGGCATGCATGTTTCCCCCCATCCTGGCATGCATGTTTCCTCCATCCTGGCATGTATGTTTCCTCCATCCTATATATAAGAATAAGGCTGCACATCAAACTTAGATAATGGTATAATGCCTCAAGCATATGGAAAAATATTGGAATATACAATGAAAAATGCTACTTGCTAATTTGAACATGTGAATAATGAATTGCATACCTGCTATGAATATTAGGAAAAAGGAGATATTTAGCAATCGCATTGATCAATGTAACTGAGCCCCAAGGCCTCGTCAAGGCATATCTCTATATTGGGGTCCCTAGCTCTGTGACCCTAACTGTGTGTCATCTCATTGCAATTAAAAACTGCTATGGGTGGAGAGGGGTAACTAAGGACTTTCTTATATAGGAGATGGAAAAAACATGGCCGAAAGGGGCGGAGCTGTGTTCACATTCAGAAAAAAAACTACATATAACTGAATAGGATAACTGAAGTGAGCACTAATATATATATATATATATATATGAGTGCAAGCCAAAAATACATACTATATATAAGAATAAGGCTGCACATCAAACTTAGATAATGGTATAATGCCTCAAGCATATGGAAAAATATTGGAATATACAATGAAAAATGCTACTTGCTAATTTGAACATGTGAATAATGAATTGCATACCTGCTATGAATATTAGGAAAAAGGAGATATTTAGCAATCGCATTGATCAATGTAACTGAGCCCCAAGGCCTCGTCAAGGCATATCTCTATATTGGGGTCCCTAGCTCTGTGACCCTAACTGTGTGTCATCTCATTGCAATTAAAAACTGCTATGGGTGGAGAGGGGTAACTAAGGACTTTCTTATATAGGAGATGGAAAAAACATGGCCGAAAGGGGCGGAGCTGTGTTCACATTCAGAAAAAAAACTACATATAACTGAATAGAATAACTGAAGTGAGCACTAATATATATATATATATATATATGAGTGCAAGCCAAAAATACATACTATATATAAGAATAAGGCTGCACATCAAACTTAGATAATGGTATAATGCCTCAAGCATATGGAAAAATATTGGAATATACAATGAAAAATGCTACTTGCTAATTTGAACATGTGAATAATGAATTGCATACCTGCTATGAATATTAGGAAAAAGGAGATATTTAGCAATCGCATTGATCAATGTAACTGAGCCCCAAGGCCTCGTCAAGGCATATCTCTATATTGGGGTCCCTAGCTCTGTGACCCTAACTGTGTGTCATCTCATTGCAATTAAAAACTGCTATGGGTGGAGAGGGGTAACTAAGGACTTTCTTATATAGGAGATGGAAAAAACATGGCCGAAAGGGGCGGAGCTGTGTTCACATTCAGAAAAAAAACTACATATAACTGAATAGGATAACTGAAGTGAGCACTAATATATATATATATATATGAGTGCAAGCCAAAAATACATACTATATATAAGAATAAGGCTGCACATCAAACTTAGATAATGGTATAATGCCTCAAGCATATGGAAAAATATTGGAATATACAATGAAAAATGCTACTTGCTAATTTGAACATGTGAATAATGAATTGCATACCTGCTATGAATATTAGGAAAAAGGAGATATTTAGCAATCGCATTGATCAATGTAACTGAGCCCCAAGGCCTCGTCAAGGCATATCTCTATATTGGGGTCCCTAGCTCTGTGACCCTAACTGTGTGTCATCTCATTGCAATTAAAAACTGCTATGGGTGGAGAGGGGTAACTAAGGACTTTCTTATATAGGAGATGGAAAAAACATGGCCGAAAGGGGCGGAGCTGTGTTCACATTCAGAAAAAAAACTACATATAACTGAATAGGATAACTGAAGTGAGCACTAATATATATATATATGAGTGCAAGCCAAAAATACATACTATATATAAGAATAAGGCTGCACATCAAACTTAGATAATGGTATAATGCCTCAAGCATATGGAAAAATATTGGAATATACAATGAAAAATGCTACTTGCTAATTTGAACATGTGAATAATGAATTGCATACCTGCTATGAATATTAGGAAAAAGGAGATATTTAGCAATCGCATTGATCAATGTAACTGAGCCCCAAGGCCTCGTCAAGGCATATCTCTATATTGGGGTCCCTAGCTCTGTGACCCTAACTGTGTGTCATCTCATTGCAATTAAAAACTGCTATGGGTGGAGAGGGGTAACTAAGGACTTTCTTATATAGGAGATGGAAAAAACATGGCCGAAAGGGGCGGAGCTGTGTTCACATTCAGAAAAAAAACTACATATAACTGAATAGGATAACTGAAGTGAGCACTAATATATATATATATATGAGTGCAAGACAAAAATACATACTATATATAAGAATAAGGCTGCACATCAAACTTAGATAATGGTATAATGCCTCAAGCATATGGAAAAATATTGGAATATACAATGAAAAATGCTACTTGCTAATTTGAACATGTGAATAATGAATTGCATACCTGCTATGAATATTAGGAAAAAGGAGATATTTAGCAATCGCATTGATCAATGTAACTGAGCCCCAAGGCCTCGTCAAGGCATATCTCTATATTGGGGTCCCTAGCTCTGTGACCCTAAGTGTGTGTCATCTCATTGCAATTAAAAACTGCTATGGGTGGAGAGGGGTAACTAAGGACTTTCTTATATAGGAGATGGAAAAAACATGGCCGAAAGGGGCGGAGCTGTGTTCACATTCAGAAAAAAAAACTACATATAACTGAATAGGATAACTGAAGTGAGCACTAATATATATATATATATATATGAGTGCAAGCCAAAAATACATACTATATATAAGAATAAGGCTGCACATCAAACTTAGATAATGGTATAATGCCTCAAGCATATGGAAAAATATTGGAATATACAATGAAAAATGCTACTTGCTAATTTGAACATGTGAATAATGAATTGCATACCTGCTATGAATATTAGGAAAAAGGAGATATTTAGCAATCGCATTGATCAATGTAACTGAGCCCCAAGGCCTCGTCAAGGCATATCTCTATATTGGGGTCCCTAGCTCTGTGACCCTAACTGTGTGTCATCTCATTGCAATTAAAAACTGCTATGGGTGGAGAGGGGTAACTAAGGACTTTCTTATATAGGAGATGGAAAAAACATGGCCGAAAGGGGCGGAGCTGTGTTCACATTCAGAAAAAAAACTACATATAACTGAATAGGATAACTGAAGTGAGCACTAATATATATATATATATATATGAGTGCAAGCCAAAAATACATACTATATATAAGAAAAAGGCTGCACATCAAACTTAGATAATGGTATAATGCCTCAAGCATATGGAAAAATATTGGAATATACAATGAAAAATGCTACTTGCTAATTTGAACATGTGAATAATGAATTGCATACCTGCTATGAATATTAGGAAAAAGGAGATATTTAGCAATCGCATTGATCAATGTAACTGAGCCCCAAGGCCTCGTCAAGGCATATCTCTATATTGGGGTCCCTAGCTCTGTGACCCTAACTGTGTGTCATCTCATTGCAATTAAAAACTGCTATGGGTGGAGAGGGGTAACTAAGGACTTTCTTATATAGGAGATGGAAAAAACATGGCTGAAAGGGGCGGAGCTGTGTTCACATTCAGAAAAAAAACTACATATAACTGAATAGGATAACTGAAGTGAGCACTAATATATATATATATATGAGTGCAAACCAAAAATACATACTATATATAAGAATAAGGCTGCACATCAAACTTAGATAATGGTATAATGCCTCAAGCATATGGAAAAATATTGGAATATACAATGAAAAATGCTACTTGCTAATTTGAACATGTGAATAATGAATTGCATACCTGCTATGAATATTAGGAAAAAGGAGATATTTAGCAATCGCATTGATCAATGTAACTGAGCCCCAAGGCCTCGTCAAGGCATATCTCTATATTGGGGTCCCTAGCTCTGTGACCCTAACTGTGTGTCATCTCATTGCAATTAAAAACTGCTATGGGTGGAGAGGGGTAACTAAGGACTTTCTTATATAGGAGATGGAAAAAACATGGCCGAAAGGGGCGGAGCTGTGTTCACATTCAGAAAAAAAACTACATATAACTGAATAGGATAACTGAAGTGAGCACTAATATATATATATATATATATGAGTGCAAGCCAAAAATACATACTATATATAAGAATAAGGCTGCACATCAAACTTAGATAATGGTATAATGCCTCAAGCATATGGAAAAATATTGGAATATACAATGAAAAATGCTACTTGCTAATTTGAACATGTGAATAATGAATTGCATACCTGCTATGAATATTAGGAAAAAGGAGATATTTAGCAATCGCATTGATCAATGTAACTGAGCCCCAAGGCCTCGTCAAGGCATATCTCTATATTGGGGTCCCTAGCTCTGTGACCCTAACTGTGTGTCATCTCATTGCAATTAAAAACTGCTATGGGTGGAGAGGGGTAACTAAGGACTTTCTTATATAGGAGATGGAAAAAACATGGCCGAAAGGGGCGGAGCTGTGTTCACATTCAGAAAAAAAACTACATATAACTGAATAGGATAACTGAAGTGAGCACTAATATATATATATATATGAGTGCAAGCCAAAAATACATACTATATATAAGAATAAGGCTGCACATCAAACTTAGATAATGGTATAATGCCTCAAGCATATGGAAAAATATTGGAATATACAATGAAAAATGCTACTTGCTAATTTGAACATGTGAATAATGAATTGCATACCTGCTATGAATATTAGGAAAAAGGAGATATTTAGCAATCGCATTGATCAATGTAACTGAGCCCCAAGGCCTCGTCAAGGCATATCTCTATATTGGGGTCCCTAGCTCTGTGACCCTAACTGTGTGTTATCTCATTGCAATTAAAAACTGCTATGGGTGGAGAGGGGTAACTAAGGACTTTCTTATATAGGAGATGGAAAAAACATGGCCGAAAGGGGCGGAGCTGTGTTCACATTCAGAAAAAAAACTACATATAACTGAATAGGATAACTGAAGTGAGCACTAATATATATATATATGAGTGCAAGCCAAAAATACATACTATATATAAGAATAAGGCTGCACATCAAACTTAGATAATGGTATAATGCCTCAAGCATATGGAAAAATATTGGAATATACAATGAAAAATGCTACTTGCTAATTTGAACATGTGAATAATGAATTGCATACCTGCTATGAATATTAGGAAAAAGGAGATATTTAGCAATCGCATTGATCAATGTAACTGAGCCCCAAGGCCTCGTCAAGGCATATCTCTATATTGGGGTCCCTAGCTCTGTGACCCTAACTGTGTGTCATCTCATTGCAATTAAAAACTGCTATGGGTGGAGAGGGGTAACTAAGGACTTTCTTATATAGGAGATGGAAAAAACATGGCCGAAAGGGGCAGAGCTGTGTTCACATTCAGAAAAAAAACTACATATAACTGAATAGGATAACTGAAGTGAGCACTAATATATATATATATATGAGTGCAAGCCAAAAATACATACTATATATAAGAATAAGGCTGCACATCAAACTTAGATAATGGTATAATGCCTCAAGCATATGGAAAAATATTGGAATATACAATGAAAAATGCTACTTGCTAATTTGAACATGTGAATAATGAATTGCATACCTGCTATGAATATTAGGAAAAAGGAGATATTTAGCAATCGCATTGATCAATGTAACTGAGCCCCAAGGCCTCGTCAAGGCATATCTCTATATTGGGGTCCCTAGCTCTGTGACCCTAACTGTGTCATCTCATTGCAATTAAAAACTGCTATGGGTGGAGAGGGGTAACTAAGGACTTTCTTATATAGGAGATGGAAAAAACATGGCCGAAAGGGGCGGAGCTGTGTTCACATTCAGAAAAAAAACTACATATAACTGAATAGGATAACTGAAGTGAGCACTAATATATATATATATGAGTGCAAGCCAAAAATACATACTATATATAAGAATAAGGCTGCACATCAAACTTAGATAATGGTATAATGCCTCAAGCATATGGAAAAATATTGGAATATACAATGAAAAATGCTACTTGCTAATTTGAACATGTGAATAATGAATTGCATACCTGCTATGAATATTAGGAAAAAGGAGATATTTAGCAATCGCATTGATCAATGTAACTGAGCCCCAAGGCCTCGTCAAGGCATATCTCTATATTGGGGTCCCTAGCTCTGTGACCCTAACTGTGTCATCTCATTGCAATTAAAAACTGCTATGGGTGGAGAGGGGTAACTAAGGACTTTCTTATATAGGAGATGGAAAAAACATGGCCGAAAGGGGCGGAGCTGTGTTCACATTCAGAAAAAAAACTACATATAACTGAATAAGATAACTGAAGTGAGCACTAATATATATATATATATATGAGTGCAAGCCAAAAATACATACTATATATAAGAATAAGGCTGCACATCAAACTTAGATAATGGTATAATGCCTCAAGCATATGGAAAAATATTGGAATATACAATGAAAAATGCTACTTGCTAATTTGAACATGTGAATAATGAATTGCAATATTTTTCCATATGCTTGAGGCATTATACCATTATCTAAGTTTGATGTGCAGCCTTATTCTTATATATAGTATGTATTTTTGGCTTGCACTCATATATATATATATATATATATATTAGTGCTCACTTCAGTTATCCTATTCAGTTATATGTAGTTTTTTTTCTGAATGTGAACACAGCTCCGCCCCTTTCGGCCATGTTTTTTCCATCTCCTATATAAGAAAGTCCTTAGTTACCCCTCTCCACCCATAGCAGTTTTTAATTGCAATGAGATGACACACAGTTAGGGTCACAGAGCTAGGGACCCCAATATAGAGATATGCCTTGACGAGGCCTTGGGGCTCAGTTACATTGATCAATGCGATTGCTAAATATCTCCTTTTTCCTAATATTCATAGCAGGTATGCAATTCATTATTCACATGTTCAAATTAGCAAGTAGCATTTTTCATTGTATATTCCAATATTTTTCCATATGCTTGAGGCATTATACCATTATCTAAGTTTGATGTGCAGCCTTATTCTTATATATAGTATGTATTTTTGGCTTGCACTCATATATATATATATATATTAGTGCTCACTTCAGTTATCCTATTCAGTTATATGTAGTTTTTTTTCTGAATGTGAACACAGCTCCGCCCCTTTCGGCCATGTTTTTTCCATCTCCTATATAAGAAAGTCCTTAGTTACCCCTCTCCACCCATAGCAGTTTTTAATTGCAATGAGATGACACACAGTTAGGGTCACAGAGCTA
Organism: Anomaloglossus baeobatrachus; assembly: GCF_048569485.1. Taxonomy (NCBI): domain Eukaryota; kingdom Metazoa; phylum Chordata; class Amphibia; order Anura; family Aromobatidae; genus Anomaloglossus; species Anomaloglossus baeobatrachus. Next base: position 347,383,968 of record NC_134354.1, on the reverse strand, counting down.
GGGACCCCAATATAGAGATATGCCTTGACGAGGCCTTGGGGCTCAGTTACATTGATCAATGCGATTGCTAAATATCTCCTTTTTCCTAATATTCATAGCAGGTATGCAATTCATTATTCACATGTTCAAATTAGCAAGTAGCATTTTTCATTGTATATTCCAATATTTTTCCATATGCTTGAGGCATTATACCATTATCTAAGTTTGATGTGCAGCCTTATTCTTATATATAGTATGTATTTTTGGCTTGCACTCATATATATATATATATTAGTGCTCACTTCAGTTATCCTATTCAGTTATATGTAGTTTTTTTTCTGAATGTGAACACAGCTCCGCCCCTTTCGGCCATGTTTTTTCCATCTCCTATATAAGAAAGTCCTTAGTTACCCCTCTCCACCCATAGCAGTTTTTAATTGCAATGAGATGACACACAGTTAGGGTCACAGAGCTAGGGACCCCAATATAGAGATATGCCTTGACGAGGCCTTGGGGCTCAGTTACATTGATCAATGCGATTGCTAAATATCTCCTTTTTCCTAATATTCATAGCAGGTATGCAATTCATTATTCACATGTTCAAATTAGCAAGTAGCATTTTTCATTGTATATTCCAATATTTTTCCATATGCTTGAGGCATTATACCATTATCTAAGTTTGATGTGCAGCCTTATTCTTATATATAGTATGTATTTTTGGCTTGCACTCATATATATATATATATATTAGTGCTCACTTCAGTTATCCTATTCAGTTATATGTAGTTTTTTTCTGAATGTGAACACAGCTCCGCCCCTTTCGGCCATGTTTTTTCCATCTCCTATATAAGAAAGTCCTTAGTTACCCCTCTCCACCCATAGCAGTTTTTAATTGCAATGAGATGACACACAGTTAGGGTCACAGAGCTAGGGACCCCAATATAGAGATATGCCTTGACGAGGCCTTGGGGCTCAGTTACATTGATCAATGCGATTGCTAAATATCTCCTTTTTCCTAATATTCATAGCAGGTATGCAATTCATTATTCACATGTTCAAATTAGCAAGTAGCATTTTTCATTGTATATTCCAATATTTTTCCATATGCTTGAGGCATTATACCATTATCTAAGTTTGATGTGCAGCCTTATTCTTATATATAGTATGTATTTTTGGCTTGCACTCATATATATATATATATTAGTGCTCACTTCAGTTATCCTATTCAGTTATATGTAGTTTTTTTTCTGAATGTGAACACAGCTCCGCCCCTTTCGGCCATGTTTTTTCCATCTCCTATATAAGAAAGTCCTTAGTTACCCCTCTCCACCCATAGCAGTTTTTAATTGCAATGAGATGACACACAGTTAGGGTCACAGAGCTAGGGACCCCAATATAGAGATATGCCTTGACGAGGCCTTGGGGCTCAGTTACATTGATCAATGCGATTGCTAAATATCTCCTTTTTCCTAATATTCATAGCAGGTATGCAATTTATTATTCACATGTTCAAATTAGCAAGTAGCATTTTTCATTGTATATTCCAATATTTTTCCATATGCTTGAGGCATTATACCATTATCTAAGTTTGATGTGCAGCCTTATTCTTATATATAGTATGTATTTTTGGCTTGCACTCATATATATATATATATTAGTGCTCACTTCAGTTATCCTATTCAGTTATATGTAGTTTTTTTTCTGAATGTGAACACAGCTCCGCCCCTTTCGGCCATGTTTTTTCCATCTCCTATATAAGAAAGTCCTTAGTTACCCCTCTCCACCCATAGCAGTTTTTAATTGCAATGAGATGACACACAGTTAGGGTCACAGAGCTAGGGACCCCAATATAGAGATATGCCTTGACGAGGCCTTGGGGCTCAGTTACATTGATCAATGCGATTGCTAAATATCTCCTTTTTCCTAATATTCATAGCAGGTATGCAATTCATTATTCACAGGTTCAAATTAGCAAGTAGCATTTTTCATTGTATATTCCAATATTTTTCCATATGCTTGAGGCATTATACCATTATCTAAGTTTGATGTGCAGCCTTATTCTTATATATAGTATGTATTTTTGGCTTGCACTCATATATATATATATATATTAGTGCTCACTTCAGTTATCCTATTCAGTTATATGTAGTTTTTTTTCTGAATGTGAACACAGCTCCGCCCCTTTCGGCCATGTTTTTTCCATCTCCTATATAAGAAAGTCCTTAGTTACCCCTCTCCACCCATAGCAGTTTTTAATTGCAATGAGATGACACACAGTTAGGGTCACAGAGCTAGGGACCCCAATATAGAGATATGCCTTGACGAGGCCTTGGGGCTCAGTTACATTGATCAATGCGATTGCTAAATATCTCCTTTTTCCTAATATTCATAGCAGGTATGCAATTCATTATTCACATGTTCAAATTAGCAAGTAGCATTTTTCATTGTATATTCCAATATTTTTCCATATGCTTGAGGCATTATACCATTATCTAAGTTTGATGTGCAGCCTTATTCTTATATATAGTATGTATTTTTGGCTTGCACTCATATATATATATATATATATTAGTGCTCACTTCAGTTATCCTATTCAGTTATATGTAGTTTTTTTTCTGAATGTGAACACAGCTCCGCCCCTTTCGGCCATGTTTTTTCCATCTCCTATATAAGAAAGTCCTTAGTTACCCCTCTCCACCCATAGCAGTTTTTAATTGCAATGAGATGACACACAGTTAGGGTCACAGAGCTAGGGACCCCAATATAGAGATATGCCTTGACGAGGCCTTGGGGCTCAGTTACATTGATCAATGCGATTGCTAAATATCTCCTTTTTCCTAATATTCATAGCAGGTATGCAATTCATTATTCACATGTTCAAATTAGCAAGTAGCATTTTTCATTGTATATTCCAATATTTTTCCATATGCTTGAGGCATTATACCATTATCTAAGTTTGATGTGCAGCCTTATTCTTATATATAGTATGTATTTTTGGCTTGCACTCATATATATATATATTAGTGCTCACTTCAGTTATCCTATTCAGTTATATGTAGTTTTTTTTCTGAATGTGAACACAGCTCCGCCCCTTTCGGCCATGTTTTTTCCATCTCCTATATAAGAAAGTCCTTAGTTACCCCTCTCCACCCATAGCAGTTTTTAATTGCAATGAGATGACACACAGTTAGGGTCACAGAGCTAGGGACCCCAATATAGAGATATGCCTTGACGAGGCCTTGGGGCTCAGTTACATTGATCAATGCGATTGCTAAATATCTCCTTTTTCCTAATATTCATAGCAGGTATGCAATTCATTATTCACAGGTTCAAATTAGCAAGTAGCATTTTTCATTGTATATTCCAATATTTTTCCATATGCTTGAGGCATTATACCATTATCTAAGTTTGATGTGCAGCCTTATTCTTATATATAGTATGTATTTTTGGCTTGCACTCATATATATATATATATATTAGTGCTCACTTCAGTTATCCTATTCAGTTATATGTAGTTTTTTTTCTGAATGTGAACACAGCTCCGCCCCTTTCGGCCATGTTTTTTCCATCTCCTATATAAGAAAGTCCTTAGTTACCCCTCTCCACCCATAGCAGTTTTTAATTGCAATGAGATGACACACAGTTAGGGTCACGGAGCTAGGGACCCCAATATAGAGATATGCCTTGACGAGGCCTTGGGGCTCAGTTACATTGATCAATGCGATTGCTAAATATCTCCTTTTTCCTAATATTCATAGCAGGTATGCAATTCATTATTCACATGTTCAAATTAGCAAGTAGCATTTTTCATTGTATATTCCAATATTTTTCCATATGCTTGAGGCATTATACCATTATCTAAGTTTGATGTGCAGCCTTATTCCTATATATAGTATGTATTTTTGGCTTGCACTCATATATATATATATATTAGTGCTCACTTCAGTTATCCTATTCAGTTATATGTAGTTTTTTTTCTGAATGTGAACACAGCTCCGCCCCTTTCGGCCATGTTTTTTCCATCTCCTATATAAGAAAGTCCTTAGTTACCCCTCTCCACCCATAGCAGTTTTTAATTGCAATGAGATGACACACAGTTAGGGTCACAGAGCTAGGGACCCCAATATAGAGATATGCCTTGACGAGGCCTTGGGGCTCAGTTACATTGATCAATGCGATTGCTAAATATCTCCTTTTTCCTAATATTCATAGCAGGTATGCAATTCATTATTCACATGTTCAAATTAGCAAGTAGCATTTTTCATTGTATATTCCAATATTTTTCCATATGCTTGAGGCATTATACCATTATCTAAGTTTGATGTGCAGCCTTATTCTTATATATAGTATGTATTTTTGGCTTGCACTCATATATATATATATATTAGTGCTCACTTCAGTTATCCTATTCAGTTATATGTTTCCTCCATCCTGGCATGTATGTTTCCTCCATCCTGGCATGTATGTTTCTTCCATCCTGGCATGCATGTTTTCCCCATCCTGGCATGCATGTTTCCCCCCCATCCTGGCATGCATGTTTCCCCCCCATCCTGGCATGCATGTTTCCTCCATCATGGCATGTATGTTTCCTCTATCCTGGCATGTATGTTTCCTCCATCCTGGCATGCATGTTTTCCCCATCCTGGCATGCATGTTTTCCCCATCCTGGCATGCATGTTTCCTCCATCCTGGCATGCATGTTTTCCCCATCCTGGCATGCATGTTTTCCCCATCCTGGCATGCATATTTCCCCCCCCATCCTGGCATGCATGTTTCCTCCATCCTGGCATGCATGTTTTCCCCATCCTGGCATGTATGTTTCCTCCATCCTGGCATGTATGTTTCCTCCATCCTGGCATGCATGTTTTCCCCATCCTGGCATGCATGTTTCCCCCCCATCCTGGCATGCATTTTTTCCCTATCCTGGCATGCATGTTTTCCCCCATCCTGGCATGCATGTTTTCCCCCATCCTGGCATGCATGTTTCCTCCATCCTGGCATGCATGTTTTCCCCATGCTGGCATGCATGTCCCCTCCCTTCCCCATGCTGGCATGTATGTTCCCCCCCATGCTGGCATGCATGTTTTCTCCCCCCATGCTGGCATGTATGTTTTCTCTCCCAATGCTGGCATGTATGTTCTCCCCCCATACTGGCATGTGTGTTCCCCCCCCATGCTGGCATGTGTGTGTCCCCCCATGCTGGCATGTGTGTGTCCCCCCATGCTGGCATGTGTGTGTCCCCCCATGCTGGCATGTGTGTGTCCCCCCATGCTGGCATGTGTGTGTCCCCCCATGCTGGCATGTGTGTGTCCCCCCCCCATGCTGGCGTGTGTGTTCCCCCCCCCCCATGCTGGCATGTGTGTGTGTGTGTCCCATGCTGGCATGTGTGTTTTCCCCCATGCTGGCATGTGTGTTCTCCCCCCCATGCTGGCATGTGTGTTCCCCCCCATGCTGGCATGTGTGTCCCCCCCCCATGCTGGCATGTGTGTCCCCCCCCCATGCTGGCATGTGTGTCCCCCTCCCATGCTGACATGTGTTCCCCCCCCCATGCTGGCATGTGTGTTCTCCCCCATTCTGGCATGTGTGTCCCCCCCCATGCTGGCATGTGTGTTCCTCCCCCATGCTGGCATGTGTGTTCTCCCCCCATGCTGGCATGTGTGTTCTCCCCCCCCTGCTGGCATGTATGTTCCCCCCCATGCTGGCATGTATGTTCCCCCCCCATGCTGGCATGTAAGTTCTCCTCCATGCTGGCATGTATGTTCCCCCCCCCATGCTGGCATGTGTGTTCCTCCCCCATGCTGGCATGTGTGTTCTCCCCCCATGCTGGCATGTGTGTTCTCCCCCCCCCATGCTGGCATGTATGTTCCCCCCCATGCTGGCATGTATGTTCTCCCCCATGCTGGCATGTAAGTTCCCCTCTATGCTGGCATGTAAGTTCCCCTCCGTGCTGGCATGTATGTCGCCCCCCCTCCCCATGCTGGCATGTGTGTTCTCCCCCATGCATGCAAAAAAGCAACACACAACTCTTCTTCCTGTACACGCTCCCCCACTGCGCGCCGCTGGGTCCTCAGTTCCCACGTGGCCAGAAGACGTCATTACGCCGGCGCCGCTCACTGACGCTCCTCCGTCTCCTAGGCAACAGACCTGCGGCCTGGGAGAGGAGGAGTATCAGAGAAAGGAGAAATGTCTCCTCCTCTCCAACACAGCTTTGATCTGCCGGTGCCACCGCACCAGCAGATCAAAGCGGCAGGATCAGGCGACAGCACGCGTGCCAGCAGAATGGGCTCTGCATGCCCCTGGTGGCACGCGTGCCATAGGTTCACCAACACTGGCATATACATTTCTCCTGTGTGCCAACTTGGGAGGTCGCTATCTGCAGGGTGTGATTTTGCTCCTAAAAAGTTTATGGGCTTGTTTCCCATTGCTTGCAGTATGTGTAGCTTTATGTGAAGCTCATGAACAGCCGCTTCGCGGACTTAACTGTTCTATTCACAGCATGCGATCTGATCTGGTGCTAATCCAGCAAGTCACTATCTTAAGCTGGAGTCACACACAACGACAGCGACAACGACGTCGCTGTTATGTCACCATTTTCTGTGACGCAACAGCGACCTTGTACGTCGTTACATGATCGCTACTTAGCTGTCAAACATGTTGTTTTAAGCAACGACGCAGCAGCGATCATAACCATCTTGACGGTCTTCAGCCCATGTTACTGCCTTCAGCGTCGTCGCGATCGTCGTTGCTGTGGTGTCAAATACAAGGATTCATGAGGCGCAGCGGGATAGCAGCGATCAAAAAGTGAACTGCGACATTCAACTACGAGCAGCGATCTCGCAGCAGGGGTCTGATCGTTGTTAATGGCACACATAGCGATGACGACGGCAAGGTCACTGCTACGTCACAGAAAATGGCAACTTAGCAGCAACGTCGTCGTCATTGTCGCTGTGTGTGACATGGCCTTTGCTGAGCCCTAATCAATATGCACAATTGTGTTGTGTTTGCTACAAACGAAACTAAAGTAGCTTTTGCTTAAGGTACCGTCACACTAAGCGATGCTCTAGCGATCCCACCAGCGATCTGACCTGGCAGGGATCGCTGGAGCGTCGCTACATGGTCGCTGGTGAGCTGTCAAACAGGCAGATCTCACCAGCGACCAGTGACCAGCCCCCAGCCACCAGCGACGCGTGGAAGCGATGCTGCGCTTGGTGACTAAGGTAAATATCGGGTAACCAAGCACTTGGTTACCCAATATTTACCTTGGTTACGAGCACACACTGCTTAGCGCTGGCTCCCTGCACTTGTAGCCAGAGTATCGGGTTAATAAGCAAACCGTTTTGCTTATAGTTACCCGATGTGTACTCTGGTTACGAGTGCAGGGAGCAGGGAGCTGGCGCTGGCAGCCTGAGAGCGGCGGACACTGGTAACCAGGGTAAATATTGGGTAACCAAGCAAAGCGCTTCGCTTGGTTACCCGATATTTACCTTGGTTACAGCTTACCGTAGGCTGTCAGAAGTCGGCTCCCTGCTCCGTGCACATTTAGTTCGTTGCTCTCTTGCTGTCACACACAGCGATGTGTGCTTCACAGCGGGAGAGCAACGACCAAAAAATGGTCCAGGACATTCAGCAACAATCGGCGACTCTCACAGCAGGGTCCAGGTTGTTGCTGGATGTCACACACAGTGACATCGCTAGCAAGATTGCTGTTGCGTCACAAAAACCGTGACTCAGCAGCGATGTTGCTAGCGATGTTGCTTAGTGAGACGTGGCCTTTAGTATAAATCGCAACTTATACTTTATTTATGTTGACACAGTCTAAGATCATGACAATTGGCCTTATTGAACATATATAAATTCACTATAATAGAGAATTTGTATAAAAATGGATGAATTGGGTTTATCTGTATTTAGAAATATTCTTGGAAAAATATGGTTAATTAATCGTATGTGCATATAAAACTTTATTTGATTTGAGAATATTTATTCTTAATGTAAACTTCATAAAATGTAATACAAATGGAAATGAAAAAATATAGAAAAATGAATGTATATGTATGTTTGCATATGTAAATATATATATATATATATATATATATATATATACTAGAAGGTGGCCCGATTCTAACGCATCGGGTATTCTAGAATTTACGTATTGTGTAGTTCATGTATGATTTTTGTTTTATATATATATATATATATATATATATATATATATATAGATGTTGTTGTGTGTAGTTACCAAGTGTTTGTGTAGGGCGCTGTAAATGTTCTGGGTGTTGTCTGGGTGGGGGGGTGAGAGCGGTGTTGTATGTGTGTTGCGTTGTGTGTTGCGTTGTTTGTGGAGCGCTATGTGTCTGCAGCATTCTGTGTGTGTGGTGCTGTCTGTGTTGCGCGGTGTGTGTGGGTGTGGAGTGCGGGTGTGTGTTTTGGGGGGAGGTATGTTTTGTGCAGTGTGTGTGTTGCGCGGTATGTGCGTATATTTATGTATGCTGCGGTGTTTGTGTGTTGGGTGTTGTGTGTGTGCGGCGTTGTGTGTGTGGGTGTCTGTGTAGGGCGGTGTTTGTGGTTCCCAGTGTGTGTATGTGGTGTGTTGTGCGGGTGTGGCGGTGTGTGTGTTTTGGGGGGAGGTGTGCACCCCTCATCGTGCTCCATCCCCCATGCTGCGCACCCCTCATCGTGCTCCATCCCCCATGCTATGCACCTCCCATCATGCTCCATCCCCCATGCTCCGCACCCCCCATCGTGCTCCATCCTCCATGCTGCACACCCCTCATCGTGCTCCATCCCCCATGCTGCACACCTCTCATTGTGCTCCATCCCCCATGCTACACACCTCCCATCATGCTCCATCCCCCATGTTGCGCACCCCCCATTGTGCTCCATCCCCCATGCTGCGCACCTCCCATCGTGTTCCATCCCCCATGCTGCGCACCCCCCATCATGCTCCATCCCCCATGCTGCGCACCCCATCGTGCTTCATCCCCCATGCTGCGCACCCCCCATCGTGCTCCATCCCCATGCTGCGCACTCCCCATTGTGCTCCATCTCCCATGCTGCGCACTCCCCATCGTGCTCCCATCCCCCATGCTGCGCACCCCCATCGTGCTCCATCCCCCATGCTGCGCACCCCCATCGTGCTCCATCCCCCATGCTGCGCACTCCCCATCGTGCTCCATCCCCCATGCTGCGCACTCCCCATCGTGCTCCATCCCCCATGCTGCGCACTCCCCATCGTGCTCCATCCCCCATGCTGCGCACTCCCAAACGTGCTCCATCCCCCATGCTGCGCACTCCCCATCATGCTCCATCCCCCATGCTGCACACTCCCCATCGTGCTCCATCCCCCATGCTGCGCACTCCCCATCGTGCTCCATCCCCCATGCTGCGCACCCCCATCGTGCTCCATCCCCCATGCTGCGCACCCCCCATCGTGCTCCATCCCCCATGCTGCGCACCCCCCATCGTGCTCCATCCCCCATGCTGCGCACTCCCCATCGTGCTCCATCCCCCATGCTGCGCACACCCCATCGTGCTCCATCCCCCATGCTGCGCACCCCCCAACGTGCTCCATCCCCCATGCTGTGTACCCCCCATCGTGCTCCATCCCCCATGCTGCGCACCCCCCATCGTGCTCCATCCCCCATGCTGCGCACCCTCCATCGTGCTCCATCCCCCATGCTGCGCACTCCCCATTGTGCTCCATCCTCCATGCTGCGCACCCCCCATCATGCTCCATCCCCCATGCTGCACACTCCTTATCGTGCTCCATCCCCCATGCTACGCACTCCCCATCGTGCTCCATCCCCCATGCTGCGCACTCCCCATCGTGCTCCATCCCCCATGCTGTGCAGCCCCCATCGTGCTCCACAGTCACACATCAGACAGTATACACGCACACATCTGATCCAATACACTCACACCCCACTTCTGCCTGTGCCCTCCGGTGGGCGGTCCCAGCAGCTGTGCTGCACGCAGTGCTCCTCTGCCTTCTGCCGACACGCACACATCCGATCGCATACACGCACACATCCGATCGCATACACGCACACATCCGATCGCATACACGCACACACACGATCGCATACACGCACACACACATTGACGATATCGCACATTCGCGCTCACACTCACAACATTCGGAGATACCACATGCTTCCGGCCATGTGATCCTCCGGCAGGTCCTGGAAGGTCACTGCACGCACAGTATCGCCACCGAGAAGCAAGCGATATCACTGGATGTTGTGAGTGTGTGGATGCAATCTGATGTGTGTGTGAGGTGTGTGTGAGAGTGAGTGTGATCTGATGTGTGTGTGTGTGTTTGTGTCTGTTCTTATGTGTGTGCGTGTGTGTGTGTTCCGCCGCTGCAGGACCTTGATGCGCTCACCTGCTCCCGGTCGGCTTCTGATGAGTATGATCGGGGGTCTTCTTTCTTCTGTCTTGTCTCTTCTGCACATGTGTACCGGGAGCTGGTGTACGCTGGTAACCATGCTACATAATATTACCCGATGTGTACCATGGTTACCAGCGTACCTCACCCCCCGCACGCACGGGAGCCCACACCAGCGTACGCAGTGCTCCTCTGCCTTCTGCCGACACGCACACATCCGATCGCATACACGCACACATCCGATCGCATACACGCACACATCCGATCGCATACACGCACACATCCGATCGCATACACGCACACATCCGATCGCATACACTCACACATCCGATTGCATACACGCACACACACGATCGCATACACGCACACACATTGACGATATCGCACATTCGCGCTCACACTCACAACATTCGGAGATACCACATGCTTCCGGCCATGTGATCCTCCGGCAGGTCCTGGAAGGTCACTGCACGCACAGTATCGCCGCCGAGAAGCAAGCGATATCACTGGATGTTGTGAGTGTGTGGATGCGATCTGATGTGTGTGTGAGGTGTGTGTGAGAGTGAGTGTGATCTGATGTGTGTGTGTGTCTGTTCTTATGTGTGTGCGTGTGTGTGTGTTCCGCCGCTGCAGGACCTTGATGCGCTCACCTGCTCCCGGTCGGCTTCTGGTGAGTATGATGGGGGTCTTCTTTCTTCTGTCTTCTCTCTTCTGCACATGTGTACCGGGAGTCGGTGTACACTGGTAACCATGCTACATAATATTACCCAATGTGTACCATGGTTACCAGCGTACCCCGCCCCCCGCACGCACGGGAGCCCACACCAGAGTACGCCGGCAACCCCAGCAATGCGAGGGTATGTGTCGGCTGGGTTGCCGGCGTACGCTGGTGTGGGCTCCCGGGGGTACAGCACTCACCTAGGAGTCGGGGCTCCGTGTCGGTTCGGGGAATGCGTGCGGGGGGCGGGGCCAGGGCGAGCGTGCTATGCGTGAGGGGGGCGGGGCGTGGCCGAGTTGCCACTGCGTGCAGGGGGCCGAGGCGAGAGGCCAATCCGTGTGGGGGGCGGAGCCTGGGCAAGCGGCCAATCCGTGCAGGAGGCGGAGCCAAGGCGAGCGGCCAATGAGACGCTTGTCGCGGTCACAACAGAATTTTGGAGCAAGACAGACAGACAGACAGAATAAGGCAATTATATATATAGATATATATATATACACATATGCCCTTGTGTGTGTATATGTGCACATATATATTGGTGTATTATAACCAGTATCTTAGACTATACGGTCCATTTAAACCCAGTCCAGAAATTTAAAGAAATTGATTATTTACTTGTATTATATAAAAAAATATTTTTTATGAAAGCAATACTTTTTAACATGTATGTCTGGTGCTCAAGTAATTTAAACACTTGTGTTGTCAATCAGTAATTGTATATAAACCTTGTAGTGCCGCCTTCCAAGCATCATGATTAAGGGTGATTGTTTCCCCTGAAACGCGTAGTGCTGTGCTGGTCATGTCATCCGTTGTCTGCATGCTAAAATAAAGACCATGGCTTTCCTCTCCTGAAGAGCTGGATGTTCCTTCTTTCTTCTATTTGGGAAATTAACATCTTAATTAGCCGGACTGCAGGTTCCTTGTCCTGGACTTCCTGCCAACCATAGTGGGGTAATGGGTTGAAGGCTGCCTGCTGCTGCCCACTATATGGCCTTGTGTCTGCCACACTATCAGGTTGATGGAACGCAGGCAGTTCAATCTCCTCCAACTCATCTTCATCCAGCCCTTTATCAGGCAGGTGCGGCATCCAGGACAATGCATCCGCATTGGTGTTTTTACGTCTGACCCTGTACTTGATGGTAAAGTCATAATTTGCCAGCCGAGCCACCCAGCGTTGTTCTAGAGTCTCCAGCTTCGCTGTATCCAGGTGGATCAGAGGATTATTATCTGTGTAGGCAGTAAATGTTGCAGAAGCCAGGTAATGTTTGAACCTCTCTGTGATCACCCAGACGAGTGCCAGGAACTCAAACTTGAAAGAACTATAATTCTCAGGATTTCTTTCTGTTGGCCGGAACTTCCTGCTTGCTTAAGCAATTACCTTCTCCTTGCCATTTTGCATCTGGGACAGGACAGCACCCAGGCCCACATTGCTGGCATCTGTGTATAGAATCTACGGGAGGCCATAGTCAGTGTATGCCAGGATCTCTTCTCCGGTCAAAGCCAACTTCAGCTGCTGGAAGGACTCTTCCTGCTCTTCTCCCCAGGTGAACGGAGGGCTAGGGGTCTTGCCATTCTTGGTTTGCCCCACCAGGAGGTTCTGCATGGAGGCCGCCATTTTGGTGTAACCCTTGATGAAGCGGCGGTAATAACCCACCAGGCCCAGCAATTGCCTCACCTCTCTGGTTGTGGTAGGTCTTGGCCAGCTCTGGATGGCTGTAGTCTTCTCTGGGTTTGGCGCCACACCTTCGGCACTCACCACCTGCCCGAGGTACTGTACTTTGGGCTTCAGCAGATGGCACTTGGAGGGCTTCAGTTTCATCCCGTATTTGGAGAGAGCCTCAAACACTTCGGCAAGATGCTCCAGATGTGCTTCGTATGTTTTGGAGAAGACAATGACGTCATCCAAATATAGCAAGACTGTCTCGAAATTGCAATATCCCAAGCAGCACTCCATCAGCCTCTGGAAGGTTCCTGGGGCGTTACACAACCCAAAAGGCATGTTGTTGAACTCGCAGAGAGCCATTGGAGTAGCAAAAGCAGTCTTCTCCCGGTCCTCCTCTACGACAGACACCTGCCAGTAGCCACTAGTAAGGTCAAGAGTAGAGAAGTAATTTGCTGTTTTCAGTGCAGCCAACAACTCTTCAATACGGGGGAGAGGGTATGCATCCTTGTGCGTTATCTGATTAATCTTTCGGTAATCCACACACATCCTCATAGTTCCGTCCTTCTTCTTTATCAGAACCAATGGAGCTGCCCAGGGACTACAACTATCACGGATGACCCCTGCCTCCTTCATGTTCCTCAACATGTCTTTGGTGCACTGGTAATGTTCAGGTGGAATTGCCCTGTACCTCTCCTTGATGGGTGGATGTGTACCTGTGGGAATGGGGTGTTGGACTCCCTTGATTCTCCCGAAATCTTGTGGGTGTTTGCTGAATACCTGCTTGTACTCCCGCACTACCCTGTACACCCCTCCCTTGTGATGTGCAGGTGTGGAGTCGGTGCCTTGACACCAACTCCTCTAGCTGTTGGTAGCTAGTTGGTAGCTAACTTGGTAGTTCTTGACACCACTCCTCTAGCTGTTTTGGTGAACTGTCACTGTCTGACTGTGATGCAGTGATGGTGGAGGCTGTTGCCTGGATGGCATCAGTGTCTACTGTGAATAGCTTAGCAATGGTGGCGTAACGGGGTAGCCTATCCTCTTCCTCTCTGTGATTCATCACTCTCATGGGCACTCTCCCCTTCCGGACATCAATCACCCCTCGGGCCGCCATTACTGTGGGCCAGTGTTCCGAAGGCAGAGGTTCCACCACTGCCAGGTAATCCTGTCCCCGGTGACCTACTGCTGCCCTGCACCAGATCATCATTTCACTCCATGGAGGCACAAGTAGAGGCGCTACATCCATCACCCGCACACTACCAATCTCTCCACCTGACAAGTTCACCTGTTGCTGCTGCAGGAGAGCCCAGATTTCACGTTGCAGAGCCCTCTGCCAGCCCGCTCCTGCCGTGGCAGACAGTTGTTGTAATAAATGCAGTATTTGCCCCATGCAGTTCTCAATCACATTTGTCCCTAGGACCATTTTCGAGTTACGATCGCAAGGGTCGTTCTGCACCACAATGAGTCCTTGATGCTTCAGCTCCACTCGCCCCACCTTCAGAGTGACTTCCTTGAACCCTACTTGGGTCATAGGGAGTCCATTAGCTGCAATGATAGTCAAGCTGGCATCAGGTTGGGTAAGTTCACTATCAGACCAGTATCATTTGTACAGTACATAAGGCATAGTGGTTACCTGCAAGCCAGTGTCAAGAAGGGCGAACGTTGGGATACCGTCCACTGCAAGGGAGATAATAGGGCGACCTCCGACATACCACTCACGCCAAGCAGCTGGGCCTTGATAATCTATTCCTGAGGATTGGCCCTTGGCCTCAGGAGTTGCTCATTTAAAGGACACCGGCAGGAATAATGACCAGTTTTGTTGCACTTGTAGTAAACGAGCTGTCCATACCAGTTGTTGTTGCTGTTCCTCCTCCTTTGCATCCAGGGGACATCTTCGGGGCTGTCAGTGAGCTGGATTTTCTCCACTGGCTTGGCCTTTGGTGGAAGCTGTAGGGCTGCAAGGATCCTTGTGACGTCCGTGCTCAGACGCTGGACTTGCGATGATAAGTCCTCAGGGGTCCCGGGCGTTGCTGCGGGTGCCGGCAAGGCTAACAAAGGGGGCGCCACCGAGACGTGAGCAGTGTCAGCCGGCCAGGGTGGTGGTTTGGGGGCACCCGCGTCAGATGTTTGTAATGCTTTAATGGCCCGCTTCTTTAGGACTGCAAAGTTCAATTCTGGATGTTCCAGGGCCCATATCCGCAGCTGCTTGCGGTCTTCAGCGGACCCAAGCCCCTGTAAGAACTGCTCCACCAGCATTTTATTACTTTCAAGTTCATTGATGGAGTCCGTCTGTCTCAACGTACGCAAGGCGGTCTGCAGCCTTAAGGTGTAGTCCAGAATATTGTCCTGAGGATGCTGTCGGCAGTTATAAAACTGTATCCGCAATTCCGCTTCTGTGCGGGTTTCAAAAGCGACTTGCAGCTTGTCAAAAATGGCGGTGACCGAGACCCGGTCGGCATCGGCCCAAGTCTCCACCTCCTGCTTGGCGGCACCAGTCAACTGTCCCAACACTACCAATGCGCGCTGCTTGCCGGTCATGGCGTACATATCAAGAACGGTATATATTTTTTTCTTGAATACCTACAGGGCATCGGGCCGTCCAACATACTGAGATAACCAGGCCGCGCTGGGTACATAAGGTAAGGTGATCGGCATTACTTGGGTGATCGCCGGGACCTCTCTGTCTGGAGCAGGAACTGCTGCATCTTCGTCCTCCACCACGTTCACGGGCGCCGCCACTCCGACGGGAGGCGCTGCCCCGTCAGCAACATTTGGTGCAGACATCTTCCCGCTTCTCCCCCTTGGTTTTTTGGGAGCCGTTCCTTAGCGCGTCTCGTTGGTTTCGCTTTCAGACTCAGAGTCACTTCCTTCCGCCCGCATTCCCAGGGGGCGGGGCTTCCTTTTCGTGCTCTTTCTCAGGGAAGAAGATGCTGGGCTGTCGTTTTTCGCGCCTCAAAGATGGCGGAAAAATGGCGACTTTTCAAGATTTTTACAGTGGAGCACCGCTGACAGTCCAGAACAAGGCGCACTTCCACCAGGTAAGTGGATGGGTAAGTATCCTGTTTGTGATGCCAAGTTTCGAGGTGTGGTGCCCCCGTGTCAGCAGCCGGGCTGTTCGGATCCGGATCCGCAGTGTGGCTCGAGGGGTCTCCGGACCCGGGGGTCTCACGGACACTTCGAATTAAAAGAGGGTTGTTGTATGTGGAATTTTCTCTATAGTTCGTGATGCCACCCACGGTGTGTGGTAAGATGGGGTACCACCGCTGCTATTAGGGAGCTCCCGGGGGCGTTGGCATGGCAGCTAGTTGTTATTAACCCTCCGTGGGTAGGGATGGATGCCCCGGTTCCCAGTGTCACTGTGCTGAGGATGGTGGCTGCAGGGGCCGGCGCGCCCGGTCAGACCGGGGGATGTTGGTGTACTCACAGTCAAATAAATCACACAAGTCCAGTAGTAACCAAGGTGCCACTGGCCGGAGCTCCACGGCCGGGTGTATTCTGGTCCCTCACCCGGGGTGATGGTCTGTGTCACTTTCCTCTGCACTGTTTTTAGTTCTCCTTGGACTTCAGGGTATAAAACACGAGAGTCTGCTCCCAGAGCTACGGGTGGGAGCCTTGCCCGCAGGCGCTGACCCTTGGGATCTACGGGCCCTGGCGGATGCCCTATCCCCCGCGGTGGGCTGCTGGTCTGCTTTTGGGACTTTGGGTGGGACAGGACTTGTAATCCTGTCCTCAACTGGTTAATTAACAGAGCCGGTGGTTCCGGACGTTGCTTCAGGGTACAGGTACCCCCTCTGTGCACGGTTTCCAGGTTGGTTCTCCAGTGTCGGTACCGGCGGGCTCCTACCCTGTCCAGGTCCACCTCGGATCTCCGGCAGCCGTCTTCCCGTCTCCTCTTAGACAGAGACCACCGTCTGCCACCTAGCCAGTACGCCGGGGCTCCAACCCCGACGCCATTCCTTTCTGGCTGTTCTCCTTTCTCCTCTCAACTTCAACTCCAACTCAAACTGTCTCTTTTCCCACCCCGGATCCTCTAGACCCCTAGGTGGGCGTTTCCCTTCCACCTGGTCCCGCCCACTGGTGTCTTTCCTACCCTGGGGGGGTGACTAGGGTTTTGTTGGCTCGATGTAACCCTGTAAGGGAAGGTGTTGTGCGGGGGCCTACTCTGTGTGACCAGCTGGCGGCGCCAGGGTGTCACAGATACATAATATGTCTCATTAGCCCATTTATATTTGAAGTGGAACAAATACTGGTGATTGTTCAGGACATCTTCAGGTAGAGCTCATCTATCAGACGCGGTGCATGCGGCGCAGATGACATCCGGGGGGGCGCACGTTATCCGGCAGCACTCTGACCGGCGCACGCATGCTCGGGGAGAAACCTCCCGATGGCATCATTAGATCATGCGCATCGGATTCTTAGAGGCCGCCGGGTGTATGCACCCGAAAGTGTCTGCTGCGGCGTACGCACACATCAATAGAAGCAATCCATCCTTATGTCCATTTTCCTCACTGTATGGGAGCCGGCCAATGTGTGTTATGTTAAACAATTTATGGAAAATGTGACAGATATTACATAAACGGGTAAATTTCTATAAAAATGTCAATAACCATTCAAAAATATATGTCACATAGATATAATAAAAATTAAATAATTGATATTCGTACAAGAATGTCACATTAATATAGTATGCATAAAAATATGTAACAATTATAACATTCATCATCCATAACAGGATAATGGACCAAGGTATATTCCACATATAGGGATATCCCCATATCTTGTGAGGACAGGGGACATCCAGATATGTTAGAAATCGACGCGCACATGCGCGCTAGGCTCAGTAATGGGGACCAGGAACTGACACACATTTCCTAACATTAGGTCTGATTCCACCCCTGTGATGACGCTTCACGCATGCGCAACCGCGCGCCCGCATCATCACTGACGTCACGCGCGCGTTCGCACTGGCTGGAGTGACTCATACCTGGAAGTGGCACCCAGCCTTTATAAACACGCACTATGCTGTGCAGTACCGCCACACGCCTCCTGCCAGTACCTCTGGGACCCCGTCCCCACTCCTCGTGCGCTTCAGGTAACCTACACTATATGCTTTCTCGCATTCCCATCTGTTTGTTTGCTTTTTCAGGCACCGTTATTCATCATTGTTTCACCCTTTTTTCTCTACAGGCATCCTTTTTCTCCTTCTACCTGTCTTCCATGCCTTCCTGGCTTTGGGTATGTTATAACCTTACAATATGTTGATACCCAATTGTACTATATACTGATGCAACCCTGTATTTAGCTACTTAACAATCCTTTTTTGCCACTCACTTGATGGTCAGAGCCTTTGTTACAGTGCCCCTGTATTAGCATTACTCAATGTCCACTTGAATGCCTCCTTCTGGTTTGACCTATGATACATATAACCATACCAGCGCTTGCTTGAGTTTACTATATGTTATTACATTGTTCCCATGGTGCTTATTAATTGCTCTCTTTTCCATTTAGCAAAGTACCTTTGAAAAGTAACGCCCTACTTATGGTACAGTCCTCAGACGTCCAATTCGTCTTATCCACCATTCTATTAAACATACGTGTATAAATATTTTGTGTATATATGTAAAGTATGTTATACTATGTCACTGTTTGGCGTGTAAATACTCTTTATTATCTTTTATAGGCAAGACCTTGACAAAGGCCTAAAATAGCCCGAAACGTTGGCTTTGCTCTATTTGGTAGTGGCGTTTCTTTTTTCTTTTTGCAAATAATCTACTAATAAAAAACACATTTTGCATTACCTTTTGTGTCCAATTGAGTGCTTGGGATTAATCATACTATCAATTACTCCACTGGCTGCCATTACCGTGGGCCAGTGTTCTGATGGCAGAGGCTCCACTATTGCTGAGTAGTTCTGTCCACGGGTCCACGGGTACCGACTGCCGCCCTACACCAGATCATCATCTCACTTCGCGGGGGCACCACTAGAGGTGCTACATCCATCACTCGCACACCGCCAATCTCTCCACCAGACAAGTTCACCTGTTGCCGCTGCAGGAGGGCCCAGATCTCCCGTTGCAGAGCCCTTTGCTGGCCCACTCCTGCAGCTGCAGAGAGCTGTTGTAGTAAATGCAATACTTTTCCCATGCAATTCTCGATAACATTAGTCCCTAGGACCATTTTTGGGTTACGGTCACTGGGGTCGTTTTGCACCACAATGAGTCCTTGATGTTTCAGCTCTACTCGCCCCACCTTCAGAGTCACCTCTTTGAACCTCACTTGGGTCATGAGGAGTCCGTTGGCCGCAATTATGGTAAGGCCAGAGTCTGGTGGGGTGAGGTCATCGCTGCCGCCAATTGTAAAACTGCATTCGTAATTCCACTTTTGTGCGGGTTTCAAAAGCTACTTGCAGCTTGTCAAAAATGGCGGCTGCCGAGATCCAGTCTTCGTCTGCCCAAGTTTCTACTTCCTGTTCGGCGGCACCGGTCAGCTGTTCCAACACCATTGATGTGTGCTGCTTGCCAGTCATGGCGTACATATCCAGAACGGTACATATCTTCTTCTTGAATACCTGCAGGGCATTGGGTCGTCCATCATACTGAGGTAACCAACCAGGCCGCACCGGGCACGTAAGGTAGGGTGATTGGCATAACTTCAGTGAGCGCCGGAACCACCGGACCTACCACTCCTGCGTCCAGAGTGGGGGCTGCCGCCTCTCCGTCATCTAGCCCCGCTGCGGGATCAGCCGACGCTCCAGTGGGGCCGCTGCTCCACCATCACTATTGGCCGCCGACATCTTCCGAACCTTCACCCTTGGTATTTCGACAGTGATCTCGCGGGACCCACTGTCCTTTGCGCTTCCTGTCTTGGGAGTTCACAGCTTCCGCCCATGTTCCCAGGGGGCGGGGCTTCAACTTCGCGCTCTTTTTTGGGGAAGAAGATGCCGGGCTTGTTGTTTTTCACGCACAAAAATGGCGGCAAAATGGCGGCTGTCGAAAAATTTCAAAATGGAGCACCGTTCACAGTACACAACAAGGCACACTTCCACCAGGTAGGTGGAGGGGTTACAATCCTATTCGTGACGGCAAGTTTTTGAGGTGTACCACCCCCACACCAGCAGCCGAGCTGCCCGGATCCGGATCCGCACTGGCTCGAGGGGTCTCCGGACTCGGGGGCTCGCGGACACTCAAAATAAAAAGGGGGGTGTGATGTGAACACGGGATTGTTGTGATAGTTCGTGACGCTACCCACGGTGTATGGTAAGATGTATGACCACCGCTGCTGTTGGGGAGCGCCCCGGGGTGATGGAGTTGCAGCTTGGTGTTAACCCCTCCGTGGGTAGGGGTGGATGCCTTGGGGCTCAGTGTCCAAAACACGGGAGGCGATGACTACGGGAGGTGGCGTGCTGGCCCGGGCCGGTTGGTGTTATTGTTCTCACGATTCAATGATTGCACACAGGTATGTTGGTAAACCAAGGGGGTCAGTGGCCGGCTGCCACATCTGGGTGTATTCGGCTCCCACACCCGGCTGGTGTACCGATGTCCTTTCCTCCGGCACTTTGTACTTTTCTTCTACTGTGCACAACCTCGTGTGGAACGGGGAAGTCTTCTCCCGGTTTATGTTTTGGTTGGGAGATGTTCCCACGAAAACTGACCCTTGGGATCTCAGTGGGTGTTTGCGGATACCCTATCCCCCGCGGTGGGCTGCCGTTTTGCTCTAACACTTTGGAACAACATCTGGAACCTTGCTCCCGGCCTCGTTAATTAGAGAAGGGGCTTGCAACCATCTTCTAACTAGGGTCCAGGTACCCTGCCTGTGCACGGTTTCCGGACCGGATCTCCTCGGTCGGTACCGGCGGGCTCCAACCCTGTCCCGGTCCACTCTGGATCTCCCGCGACCGGACTCCCGTCACGGTCCACTGCTTGCCACCCAGCCAGTAGACCAGGGCCACTACCCTGGCTACTTGCCGCTAGGAGCAGCCTTGACTCTCCTCCTCACTCCTCTCTCCTTGAACTCCAACTTCGGCTCTCCATTGACTGACTCTTTCCCGCCCCCAAATCCTCAAGACCCCTAGGTGGGGGCTCATAATCCGCCTGGTCCCGCCCACTGGTGTGTCCTTCCTACCCTGAGAGGGGTGGCTAGGGTTTTATGGCAGATGGTATCTGATGTAGGATGGGGTTGTGTAAGGTGTATTCTCCTCTGTGACCACCTGGCGGGGCCAGGGCGTCACACATTGATTATAGGAAAGGTGCAAAACTTAGTTTCTCATTTAACCCGTCGGGGGTCATGGTGCCTAAGGTAACGATCCAACGGCACTCCAATTGTGCTAATTGTTTATTTAAATCACCCTCTCTGATACCACAGTGTAGGGCATCAATTCCCTTCACCTTAAGTCCAGAGGGGTCACAGTTGTGGGCAATTTTTAAGTGCCAAGGGAGAGTTCTAAGGGATGCGAGATGATCAGTTTGTTTGGAGTTGATAATGTCACGGACATGTTCCCTTGTTCGGACTCATAGTTGTCTGGAAGTGAGACTGTTATATACTTTAGCACAAGGGCATGTCGCGTTATAAATAATATGGGTGCTATTACAAGATATATACTTCAAAATTTTAAAGTGTTTTTTGCTACCCACCGACTCAAATTCCGTACTTCGGAATATATTTCTGTCTCTACAAGCTAAACAGTCTCCACTTGAGATTCCTACAAGACAAAACAATCACTGATCTCGGGGAGACCAGCCAAAGAAAACACTGCCGGCAGCCAACGAAGGCGCTCAACACAGTGAAATTCTAGGTGCATTTCCCCCCTGGGAAATATGAAAATCAAAAAAGTCCGTGGAGCCTCTGTTAAGAGTCTCGACACAGAAGCTAGCCAGATATCCCTCCCGGAATGACCTAGCCAAGGAGTGGCTCTTTTTAGGAGACCACCATAATCACCATATTAAGTGGCCCTTTTAGTCAATATCCAACTCTTTGACAAGTTTATAGATATGACAAGGGAAATACTAAGGCCAGCTATCCATCCACAGACAGCTGTTTCGGGGTATTGCCCCTCATCAGTGTGGAGTAGGATTCTGGCTAGTTTCTGTATCAAGACTCCTAACAGAGGCGCCACAGACTTTTTTAATTTGCATATTTCCCAGGGGGGTAATACACCTAGGATTTCACTGTGCTGAGCACCCTCGTTGGCTGCCGGCAGTGTTTTCTTTGGCTGGTCTCCTCGAGATCAGTGATTGTTTTGTCTTGTTGGTCTACTAGGCATTGCTCCCACCTGGCCAGAGCTTAAAACACTCCATGAGGTCCAAAGATTGGATTTCAAATCTTTGTTTGGTTGAGCATACACGTTTTACCCTCAAGAATTGCCCCGTTGGGACGGCCCTAATAGTGGACTGTGTGTGGGCCAATGAAGCATTCAGAAGGGCATTCACAGAAGTACTTTTTCTTCAACGCACCATCAGCCCCCAATTCAAAATGTATATCTAGAAAGTCTATATACTTTTGATGTGCATTATACAAATCCAAATGTTTGGACACACCTTCTCATCTCTAGAACAACTGTTAAGAGGAGACTTTGTGCAGCAGACCTTCATGGTAAAATAGCTGCTAGGAAACCACTGCTAAGGACAGGCAACAAGCAGAAGAGACTTGTTTGGGCTAAAGAACACAAGGAATGGACATTAGACCAGTGGAAAATTGTGCTTTGGTCTGATGAGTCCAAATTTGAGATCTTTGCATCCAACCACCGTGTCTTTGTAGAAAAGGTGAACAGATGGACTCTACATGCATGGTTTCCACCATGAAGCATGGAGGAGAAGGTATGATGGTGTGGGGGTGCTTTGCTAGTGACACTGTTGGGGATTTATTAAAAATTGAAGGCATACAGAACCAACATGCCTACCACAGCATCTTGCAGCGGCATGCTATTCCATCCGGTTTGCGTTTAGTTGGACCATCATTTATTTTTCAACAGGACAATGACCCCAAACACACCTCCAGGCTGTGTAATGGCTATTTGACTAAGAAGGAGAGTGATGGGGAGCTACGCCAGATGACCTGGTCTCCACAGTCACCAGACCTGAAAACAATCGAGATGATTTGGGGTGAGCTGGACCGCAGAGTGAAGGCAAAAGGGCCAACAATTGCTAAGCATCTCTGGGAACTCCTTCAAGACTGTTGGAAAACCATTTCCGGTGACTACCTTTTGAAGCTCATCAAGAGAATCCCAAGAGTGTGCAAAGCAGTAATGAAAGCAAAAGGTGGTTACTTTGAAGAACCTAGAATATAAGACATATTTTCAGTTGTTTCACACTTTTTTAAGTATTTCATTCCACATGTTTTAATTCATAGTTTTGATGCCTTGAATGTGAATCTACAATTTACAGAGCCATGAAAATAAAGAAAACTCATTGAATGAGAAGGTGTGTCCAAACTTTTGGTCTGTACTGTATGTTAACTTAATGTTTAAGTCATTTTGATTCAGGTTCTTCATGAATTCTACCAACAGAGAATTATAATGGATTAAATTTCGGTCTGGTTGAGCGCTAGTGAATGAGCTGCCAGTCTTTGTAGGTGATTTGCTTTATTAATATTAGTAATAAAAAGGATAACTCCTGTTTTATACAACGCGTTTCAGCAAAGTCTCTGTTGCTTTCCTCAGGTATCAGATACCTGAGGAAAACAACAGAGACTTTGCTGAAACGCGTTGTATAAAACAGGAGTTATCCTTTTTATTACTATTTTTAATAAAGCAAATCACCTACAAAGACTGGCAGCTCATTCACTAGCGCTCAACCAGACCGAAATTTAATCCATTATATCCACACTCCCGACAAGGGAATTCGGCCAGAGCTGCTCTGAGGAATAGGACCTGCCAGGCACAACTTGAACCTTTTAGCCTGAAGGACGGAGGATCGCACAGGTGCTCCAGGATCTAAGGTGCCGGAGAATCTCAGGAGCCAGCAGCGATACCTAATCCGGATCCATTCAGTGCATTAACGGCAACGACCAGCGGAGACAGCCCCCAATCCGGAGGGATATCCATCTACCACTGGGTTGTGCGGGGGCGCACAACCTCTTTAGGTGAGCAAATCCAATTTTACTAATATTTATTCCAGCCCACGGGTGCTTCTCATATGCGCTACCTCTTTCCTTTTCAGTGACCAACAGAGAATTGGCACCCTGCCACAGGAACAGCACGTCTTCTAGCTTTTTCCTACTCTATTGCTCCCTGGTGGTTCACCTGTTAACTGCCTCCTGAAGTTCCTCTGCTGTACTTCAGCTGCCTTTCCGTAACAGTGGTTCCTTGTCTCTCCTTCACTACTCTGCTGCCACCTAGTGGGGATTACGCTGTACTACATCTTACTAGCCTTTCTACAGTGAGACAGGTGTGCCGATCTGATGTGTGTGGGCGTGCGATCTGATGCAGGTCTGGTGATCTGGTGCGATCCACCGCAGGTCTTTGATGCGCTCTGCTGCAGGTCCTTCCATTCGAGGTTTGGTGTTACGGGTCGTCGGTGAAGCTCTTGCGGCAGAGGCTAAGTCCTGTAGTGGGGCTTCTGAGCATGTGCGAGCTTGCAAGCAGGCTTTTTGTTCTAAGTCACCTTTTGCCCCTTCTGAGCATGCTTACCACGTGGCGATCATCGATTGCTCGTGAACTGGGATCACATGACTATGAAGTGTCGGCTTCTGATTGGCCGCGAGTGCCGTCATTGCTGATGCGTGATCACATGACAATGACAAACTGTCTGGTGATTGGCCGCGGGTGACGTCATCGCTGACACTGGCTCACATGACCATGACATGTTGGCTGCTGATTGGCCGCGGGTGACGTCATTCTTGACGAACTTGTTGATGATTGGTGGATTAAGCTTGGAGCTCCTCCATCTTGTGGGAGGTGCTTCATCTATAAAGATCCCTGCAGCACGCTGTTCGGCGCTCAGTCGTTCTTGGTGCATGCGTGCGGTAGACGCCTCATGTGTGATGTCCAATACTACCTGCTTCCTTGTATTTTAGTGGAAGGGGTTAGGTAGGGTCTCATTACCACCTAGTATTATACTACAGCCCGCTTCCATTTACCTTAGAGGAGCAGGGTTAGGCAGGGCCATCACTCACTGCTCTCAGTGTCTCTCTAATTCGTCTGTGCGGTTAGGATAGAGAGCACACTGACTCCCTCTGTGTGATTAACACAAGGAGTGCAGGCAGGGACTATCACTAAACCTAAGCAGTACGGATAGTACTGTTTATACACACATCAGTGTGAAGTAACACTGGTATCGGTTAGTGGACTGTGGTTGGGGTAACCATCCGCATATGCTTTGTAGTTTCTGTAATTGGGCATGAGCTACAAGTCCACTCTCCATATTATTCACAGTCACACACCTGCTGCACTATTAGTTACATTTCCTCTGTGAGGTAACAGAGGAGTTGATTGGTGGACAGCGGTTGGGGTACCATTCGCATATGCTTTGTAGTTCCTGTAATTGGGCAGGAGCTACAGGTCCACCCTTCTTATCATTTTGGCATGTGCCGTGTCTCTGTGAGTTAACACACACTTAGTCTTCGTGTCACTGTGATTTAACAGTGACAGTACCACTCTTGTGGTACAGTATCCCTTACTTTTCCTTCGACCGGCAGCAGATTATTCTGCACGGTGGGCCCTGACTGCTAGATAACCTACCTATTCCCTACCAATTGGCAGTCCCATAACATTATGACTGAGCGAAGGGCCTGGCTGGGATGGCAGAATTCCAACACATACAGCGTTACATCCAACAGTTGGAGGCTAGACTCAAAGCTGTTGAGGACAAACCACAAGCTACTGTGGTGACACCGACTCATGACACTCGACTTGCACTCCCCAATAAGTACTCGGGTGATGGAAAGTCATGTAGAGGTTTTCTGAGTCAGTGTCAAATACACTTGGAAGTCAATGCATCTCACTTTCCCACAGAAAAAAGCTAAAGTAGACATTATAATCTTTTTGCTCCAAGATAAGGCTTTGGGGTGGGCAACTCCTCTGTGGGAGCGTGATGATGCATTGATACAGACTGCTACGTCTTTCCTTAAGGCTTTAATGACAGTGTTTTTAAGACCGCAAGTAACTCATGATGCGGTCTTAAAGTTATTAGACCTGGTACAGGGGTCTTTTTCTACCAGTTTGTATGCCATCCATTTTCGTACTCTGGCTACTGAGTTAGACTGGCCAGAGAGGGTCTTGATACCCATTCTCTGGAGAGGTTTCTTGCCACTAGAGAGGTTCCACCTACCTTGGAGGAGCTCATCACTGTGGCAATGAGAATTGACGTGCGTCATAAGGAGTGTAAGCTCGAAACTACACCATCTCGTCCTAAGACAAAACTCGTCCCTGAGTTTTCGGCCTCTCAGGCATCATGCACTACATCAGAGAACTTACCTACTCCTATGGAAGTAGGATGTACTTCTCTTATGTCCCGTAAGGCTACACCTCCTATCTGTTTTGTATGCCGTCGTGTGGGACATTATGCCAATAGATGCCCTACTCGTCAGGGAAACTCCCTCGTCTAGTAACTATAAGAGGGGAGTTACTAGACATGTCCTCTTCACCCTCTAAGTGTTTCTTTCTAGGAAAGCTATCCTTTTCCTCTACTGTTTTGGCTATTAACCCCTTAACGACCGCGGGCCGTAAAATTACGTCCTAAATGACATAATCTTACTGCCCGCGGTCCTCCGGCGGCAGCATGCCGCGATCGGCACACATCTCAGCTGATTTTCACAGCTGAGATGTGTGCCTGCTAGGCACGAGCAGAATCGTTATCTGCTCGTGCCGATTAACCCCTTATATGGCGCTGTCAATACATGACAGCGCCATTATAAGCGCAATCGCGGTAAAGTTTTTACTTACCGCCGAAACCGGAAGTCACGTGACGCGATCACGTGACTCCCGATAGTTGTCATGGTAGTACAGGGTCATGTGATGACTCCTGTACTACACATGAATTGGTTTCACTTTCGCTGTGCCCGGGGCACAGCAAAAGAGAAAGACAGCGTATCTGCTGTTTACAGCCTTCCAGCTGTGATCAGCAGATACTGCAGAGCGATCGGAATGCTGATCGCAATAGCCCCCTAGGGGGACTAGTAAAATAAAAAAAAAAAGTAAAAAAATAAGTTTTAAAAAATTAAAAAAAAACAAAAAAACCTAAAAGTTCAAATCACCCCCCATTCGCCCCATTGAAAATTAAAGGGTTAAAAAAATAAAAAATATACACACATTTGGTATCGCCGCGTTCAGAAACGCCCGATCTATCAAAATATAAAATCAATTAATCTGATCAGTAAACGGCGTAGCGGCAAAAAAATTCCAAACGCCAAAACGACGTTTTTTTGTCGCCACAACTTTTGCGCAAAATGCAATAAGAGGCGATCAAAACGTAGCATCTGCGCAAAAATGGTACCGTTAAAAACGTCAGCTCGAGACGCAAAAAATAAGCCGTCATTGAGCCTAAGATCCCGAAAAATGAGAACGCTACGGGTCACGGAATATGGCGTAAAACGTGCGCCACTTTTTTCGGACAAACTTCCGATTTTTTTTTAACCCCTTATATAAAAGTAAACCTATACATGTTTGGTGTCTACGAACTCGCACTGACCTGAGGCATCACACCCACACATCAGTTTTACCATATAGTGAACACAGTGAATAAAATATCTCAAAAACCATAGTGCTATCGCACTTTTTTTGCAATTTTTCAGCATTTGGAATTTTTTTGCCATTTTCTAGTACACAATATGGTAAAACTGATGGTTTCATTTAAAAGTACAGCTCGTTCCGCAAAAAATGAGCCCTCACATGACCATATTGACTGAAAAATAAAAAAGTTACGTCTCTCAGAAAAAGAATGGCGAAAAAAAAAAACGGAAAGCGAAAAATCGGCCGGTCGTGAAAGGGTTAAGGCTTTTGTGGACTCTGGGGCAGATGGGAATTTTGTTTCTTCTACTTTTGTTATGAAACACAAGATTCCTTCTATTATTTTAGTAAATCCTATCCTGGTGCGGGTGGTCAATGGGACTGTTTTATTAGATTTGATTACATTGAGGACTATTCCCTTACAGCTTTCCTTGCCTCACAATCATGTAGAGGAAATTTCTTTTCTGGTTTTACCTGAGGGTATTGATGACATACTCTAAAGGCTGCTTTACACGAGTCGATCCATCGTGCGATTTATTTTGCAAAGTCTTTTTTTTTTTTTTGTTTGTATCGCTGATAGGTAGTTGTCCATGTGTCACACGTTGAGTGTTGTCAAACGACCACAAAGCGCTCATCGATATATTGATTGGCCATGGCGGACGTCCAAAAGGCTTCACACATGTTTTCCTTTGGTCAATCTGTCTTTTGTATGGGCGTAATTAGGCAAACTATACACCCCTCCGTGACGTTGTCTGGATTGTTGCACGCCCTGAATTATTCTGACCTGCTCAATCCAGTTCTGCTAATGTGGTTGATTGGTTACATCCCATATATATAGTTTCTCTTCTGCGTCTGTCTTTGTTGCCTCGTGTGTCCTTAGCATCAATCTTGTTTGTTATTTGTGGTCTGGTTAATGTCGATTTTGATCCAAAAAGGAAAGATTGGCATATAACAACTTACCACAAAAAAGGGATAACAAGGAGTGAGGGCGGAAAATCCAGCGAACAAACAAACGTAAGAAAAATTAGGAATAATGCACTATAAAACACTGTGCATGACGCCAAGGCTGAATGTTCTCACATCATGACTACAGCTCCGTATTTTATAACAGTAATAACCAATCAAAACGCATCTGCTACAACCAATCCGATTAGATTAGGCGTGATTATTTAAAACCACAAATACGCCCTGAACGTTTAATGACGTCACAAATAACTACGAGGATGGCCGATTACACGGTGTCACACTTTGCAATGTGTCGTTCATTAAGACTAAACTGACCGATTTTATGGAATTAAACGATGAGTACACGATGGCCGAATTTCAAACGATTAGGCATCGGTTGGACTCGCAAGGAGCTGTCACATGAGGAGATGTCGTTACGAATGACGGAAGTGCGTCACAAAATCCGTGACCCCAACGATGCATCGCACAATATATCGACTCGTGTAAAGCATCCTTTAGGCCTACCGTGGCTTCGTACACATGCTCCATTAATAGATTGGGAGTCTGACAGTATCATCAAATGGGGTTCTAAGTGTCATTCTCCCTGTCTGTCTGTTGCACCCAAGACAGTTGCTTCAATTGCGATCCTTGATATATCTCCATTATCGACTCCATATCTAGAGTATGCTGACGTCTTTTCGAAAAAGGGCACAGAGAAACTCCCTCCAACTGGCACTTGGTTGTTATATGCATTTGCATTTTATGTAACCATATTTATCTATTTTTCCATGGAAAATTGATTGTATTTTATACTTTGTTATCGCTTGGACCTTTTTGATCTGGTGTCCTCTTCTCCCTTTTTAAGTGTTTTTATTTTAAGAATTTAATAAAAATACAAATGATTTTATTTATTTATGTGTGGAGTTTTTCATGTAGGCTTTAATTGACACTTTTTGAACTCCCTTACTTGTTCAGTGTTGGTATATCCCATGCAGTGAAGCCTGATGTAGCAGAGCTGCATGGGCTGAAGGAGAAAGAAGACAGAAGACCATGGATCGTGGAGGGATGTGAGGGAGTAATGAACATGGAGTCTCTAAGTGTGTCTGTGTATTTATTTCTATTAAAGTATTTTTTCTCTGTGTGGTGCCTTTTTTTTTAACCCTTTATTGGAGATTCTTAATGGCCGGGTCAAACTTACCTGACATTAAGAATCTCTGGCTTAATACTAGCTAGTAAAACAAAGCTAGTATTAACCCTTATTACCCAACGAGCCATCGGCATCAGGGCAGCTGGAAGAGTTGGATACAGCGCCAGATGATGGCGCTTCTATGAGAGTGCCATTTTCTGGGGCGGCTGTGGACTGCAATTCGCAGCAGAGGCGCCCAGAAACCTCGGTCTAACCTGTGCTGCAGATTCCAATCTCCAGTTGCCTAGTTGTACCTGGCTGGACACAAAAATGGTACGAAGCCTACCTCGTTTTTTTTTTTAATTAGTTCATGAAATTCATGAAATAATTAAAAAAAGGGCTTCCCTATATTTTTCGTTCCCAGCCGGGTATAAATAGGCAGCTGGGGGTTGGGGGCAGCCCGTACCTGCCTGCTGTACCTGGCTAGCATACAAAAATATGGCGAAGCTCACATCATTTTTTTTTTTTTTTTTTTTCTTTGGGGGGGTTAGCAGCCAGTAGCTGCTTGGATTACCCTTAGCTAGCAATACAAAAAATGCAGCGGGAGCCCATATATTTTTTTTTTTATTATTTATTTAAATAACTAAAAAGAAAATGGGCTTCCCTGTATTTTCATTGCCTGACATGACAGTGCTGTAAAAAGAAATCATTAAAAAAAATGACGTAGCGCCCCGCGGTATTTTTGATTCCCAGCGCAGTTAAAGCAGACAGCTATGGGTTGCCACCTCCGTCTGTCTGGTGTTACCTTGGCTTGCAATCAAAATACAGGGAAGCCCATTAATTTTTTTTTATTTAAAAAAATAGTTAAAAAAAAAAATTACATGGGGTCCCCCCATTTTTGTTAGCCAGCTAGGGTAAAGCAGACTGCTGTAGCCTGAAAACCACAGCTGGCAGTTTTACCGTGGTTGGAGATCCAATGTGGAGGTCACCCCAGGCTCTTTTTTATAATTATTTTATAAATAATAATTACAAAAAAAAGTAGGCTCCCCCCCAAATTGGATCACCAGCCAAGGTAAAGTGGACAGCTGTTGTCTGGTATTATCAGGGTGGGAAGGTCCATAGTTATTGGCACTTCATAGCCTAAATATAGCAGGCCGCAGGCCCCCCAGAAGTGGCACATCGACTAGATGCGCCAATCCTGGCGCTTCACCCCAGCTCATCCCGTGTCCTGGTGTAGTGGCAAACGGGGTAATAAATGGGGTTGATACTAGCTGTAAGGTCACCTGACATCAAGCCCAGCAGTTTGTGATGTTATGGCGTCTATCAGATACCTGACATCACAAACTGTCAGTACTAACAAAAAAAATAGACAAAAAAAAATGTATTTCAAAAAACACTCCCCAAAACATTCCCTCTTTCACCAATTTATTGTAAGGAAAAAAAAATAAGGGGGTCCCACGACGACTTTGGAGCCTCTAGAATATGGGGGGGACACGCTCAGGGAATGTATCCTCCATTTTCTAGGAGTGCAGACCCACCATGCGAGGAGTGTGGGTGAAACGAATCTGCACCCACTCTCCCCGGGTCCACAGCAGCAGAGTCCATGTCGTAACTGTTGCTACCAAAGCTGCAATGCCCTGCTCATGAGGTAAGGGCATGCCTAATCAGGAGAACTATTCTACATTTCCAAATATTGGTATTTGCTGATATTATTGCTATTCCACCTTGGAGATGGAATAACCCTTTAAGTCCAGTTATCCAGCTGAATGAATACTAAACAACAGAGCTCGCTATTTAGACATGTTTTCTTGTGGCGTATAATGGACTCTCATGTTTGGTAGTCGTTCAGCAGGGCAACTATAAAATCAAATACCTCCATTTGGAAATGTAGTATAGCTCTCCTGATTAACTATGTGTGAAGATGTAATTTACCCTCTCACTGTATATGCTGTACAGATTCCTATTTCAAGCTGGGTTCATTGTCTTATTTGAACTACTTCTGTGTACATTTCTATTGTTGTAGGTAATCACCCCCCTAAAATGCAAGGTTATATCCTCTTGAGGCACTTCCATCCCTGGGAGTAGGGGGAGGTGGGCCTAGAGTCCAACTAGTGTAAACTCTGCTTACCTGGGAGATTCAGGCAGAGTGAGCTGAAACTTGAAGGGAGCAGGAGCTCCAGCCTGTGTGGCTGTGGACACGGACGGAGCTAGGCCTGTGTGGCGGCCCGTGGGATTGTGTGGAACTCTTTGGACTACTGTAAGGACGATCGCTTTGTAATCCGGTCCGAGGATTGTCGGGAAGGGCCCCCGAATCTGTTTTACGTGGACTTATCGTGTGCTGTTCCAGTGTTCTTGTGAATAAACCTGTTGGATCGTTCCTCGGCCTGTTGTCTCTCCTTGCTCTGCTGTACACCCCGTCACAAACTGGTTGGCAGCGCTGGGATCAGAGCAGAAGGAATGGAGGACAATGGCTCAACATCAGGAACCAGCACTGCAGAGTACAAGACCTGGACTTTGGGGAGCCTGCAATCAAAGGCCCGTGAAGTAGGAGTTCGTTTCAAAGGACTCTCCAAGGAGCAGCTGATTGAGGCGCTAGAAGGAGTCTGCTCGCAAAATGACGTGGAGGAAGGATCCTCACAGCAAAGGGAGGAAAGACGGGAGCTGGAGGTAAATACCCAAAAAAGTCAATGGATTGTGTGGTACAAGGAAAAGATGGCACTGCTTGGAGATGAGGCCACCATAGAAGATAAGAGGGAGGCCATGCGTGGAGCTGAAGAGAAGGAGCGCAGGATGGAGGAGATGGCATTGCTGGATAAGCAGCTCGCTGTGGAAGCCGCGAGAGGTTCCAGACAGACTGTAACCCCAGCACCCATCATGAGGGAACTTCCCAGAGTGTCCCGCAAAGACTTTAAGCCGTTCAATGAGGTTGCAGGCGACATTGAGGGCTTCTTCCAGGACTTTGAGCATCAGTGTCGATTAATGGAAGTCCCGGACAGGGAGCGTGTCCGGCATCTGGTTGGGCTCCTAGAGGGGGGAGCTGCTGAAGCCTATAGAGCTATGGACCCTCGGTGGAACTGTGAGTATGCGGAGATTAAACAGACTATTCTAGAACATTATGCTGTGACCCCAGACACTTACAGGACTCAGTTCCGTGCTTTAGCATGTGATGGGGAAGTGTCTTTTAAGATATATGCTCATAGACTCAAACAAATATGTAATCGCTGGCTGGAGGCAGAGGAGGCCTTATCTTGGGAGACCTTCCTGCAGGTCATCCTAAAAGAACAATTCTTTGCCCAGTGCCCCGCTGAGATCCGGGAATGGGTGCGTGAGAGAAAACCAGCGACAGTGGAGGAAGCTGCTGCTCTCGCTGATGAGGCTCTCACCATCAAGCCTCAGTGGAGGGTTCTGTTGGAGGATGGAGAGACGCCTAACAGCTCCACAACACCGGATGCCCCCAGTTATTCTGTCCCCATTGTTCCCCGTTCCTCTAAGCCACCACATGTTGATACCCGTGTTAATGTGCCTCCAGTTGCTTCTATTGCACTTTCTGGAATACGCCGGGGAGAGGAAGTAACAGAGCACAGGTGTTATGTTTGTAGGCATCCCGGGCATTTGCAGGCCTCATGCCCAGCCAGGCCATGGAGGAATCATCCTCAAACCCCTACAGCACCTTCAGGTGGGAGCCGGCCTCCAAGTTCCCCTACCCCTTACCCAAGAGGACGCCTTGGATGTAGGGAGACCCAGCTCAGATGCTATCAATGTGGACAGCCAGGGCATCGGCAAGTCTCCTGCCCAGCTGTTCAAATGAGGACTGATCCTGCACCCAATCGGATTGTTAATTATTTACAGCCCAGTGCCATGGAGGAAGATGTGGCACCGTTATGTGAGGACTGGCCTAGTGACTCAGCCCCCCATGTTGCACCACCAGGAGTTTACGGGGTGCGACCCGCAGTTATGACGACTTCTGCTCATCGAGGTAAGCACTTGCAGGAGGTTGTGCTGGATGGACAGAGACTTGTTGGATTTTGTGACTCGGGTGCTTTCCTCACACTGGCTGATCCCCGAGTGGTTCGGCCTGAGGCAATCCATAGAGGACCTGGGATTGTCATTGAACTGGCTGGTGGACAATGGAGGACTATTCCCACAGCCACTGTGGATCTGAGCTTTGGTTTTGGGGTCAGGCGATGTGTGGTTGGGGTGATGGGTGGTCTGCCTGCAGCTGTTCTCCTGGGCAATGATGTGGGAGAGCTACGATGCCAATTCGTGGCTGCATGAAGCCACATGTAAGTAACGCTCTGCCTGTGTGTACTTAACCAGTGACCTGTAGAGGTCCCTAGTACGTACACAAGTTGGGAGGGGGAGGGATTGTGAAGATGTAATTTACCCTCTCACTGTATATGCTGTACAGATTCCTATTTCAAGCTGGGTTCATTGTCTTATTTGAACTACTTCTGTGTACATTTCTATTGTTGTAGGTAATCACCCCCCTAAAATGCAAGGTTATATCCTCTTGAGGCACTTCCATCCCTGGGAGTAGGGGGAGGTGGGCCTAGAGTCCAACTAGTGTAAACTCTGCTTACCTGGGAGATTCAGGCAGAGTGAGCTGAAACTTGAAGGGAGCAGGAGCTCCAGCCTGTGTGGCTGTGGACACGGACGGAGCTAGGCCTGTGTGGCGGCCCGTGGGATTGTGTGGAACTCTTTGGACTACTGTAAGGACGATCGCTTTGTAATCCGGTCCGAGGATTGTCGGGAAGGGCCCCCGAATCTGTTTTACGTGGACTTATCGTGTGCTGTTCCAGTGTTCTTGTGAATAAACCTGTTGGATCGTTCCTCGGCCTGTTGTCTCTCCTTGCTCTGCTGTACACCCCGTCACAAAATGTTCTTTACCTCATGAGCAGGGCATTACAGTAGCTTACAGATGCATGGTTACCACCACTCTCTGTGTCTGAACACAGGAAGCTGAGCCGACAGCCGCTCTATGCATGTGGCAGCATCTATTGTGAAGGAGGGGGCCGCGGGGGATCAACGCTGCACAGATACCGTGGGACACCGGGGAACACCGGTGGGGTTATAGGGGGTAACCTGGCAGGG
The DNA here is from genome assembly GCF_048569485.1 of Anomaloglossus baeobatrachus. NCBI lineage: Eukaryota > Metazoa > Chordata > Amphibia > Anura > Aromobatidae > Anomaloglossus > Anomaloglossus baeobatrachus. The sequence continues at coordinate 347,349,406 of NC_134354.1, read as the reverse complement.
CCTGGGGAGGAGTTTTCTGTCGCATGTGTCATGGCACATGCGACAGAAATCAGAGGAGTAGGGTGAATGCGGCCGGTGCACTGCTGTGCGCGCGGCGATCTTGGATTTCTGGGAGGGGGTCGGGGGGGGGGCACTTTGGCGACACCGTAGGACCGGATGGGACCGGGGAGGAGATTTATCTCCCATCTGACATGTTTGTTCATGCCAGATGGGAGATAAATAATTTTTTACCGGCGCTGTCATTTACTGTAACGTGATCATCAGTATACGGTGTATACCGGTGATCACGTGAGCGGGGACCGGAAAAACCAGCCTGAATCATGATCTCCAGGGCCTCAGCTAACCCCTGAAACCCCAGAGATTTTCTGACACTGAGGGGCGTTATTCATTTATTTCTGCCTGCTGTTTATAAACGGCAGATCAGAATAAGGCTACATTCACACGACCGATCCGTTTTTGCGGTCCGCAAAAAAACGGTCCGTTTTTTTCACGGGTGCATCCGTGTGGCATCCGTTTCTGTTCCGTATACGGTCTGTATGTCATCCGTTTGTCATCCATGTGCCTTCCGGTTTTTTTTTTTCGTACTGCAAAAAAACTGAAGGAGGGAAAATACATAAATTTACCCAGGATCCATAGCTTCAGCCAACATGAGGCGGTCACATGTTCACTCCAGTGCCATTTTCTACTGCTTTTCACAGCGTAGAGCGCTCTGGTGATTTTCTTGTGCTTGTACACTTCATAACAGTCTTTTCAGTCATTATAATGGCAGAAAGACACATCATGTCCCACTCTCCTGCATTTTGTAATTTTGCACCCTTTGGTGCCTTTCATGTGGCACTAAGAGGTGTTTAGCCTTGTATTTAGGCTAAAAATTAAATTAAAAAAAAAAAAGTAAGGTTCCCCCTATTTTTGATAGCCAGCTAGGGTCAAGCAGACAGCTGCAGCCTGCAGACCAGAGCTGGCAGCTTCACCTTGGCTGGTAATCCAAAACTGAGGGCACTCCACGCTGTTATTTTAAATTAAATAAATAATTAAAAAAAAAAAAACACGTGGGGGTCCCCCCAAATTTGGATCACCAGCCAAGGTAAAGCGGACAGCTGGGGTCTGATATTCTCAGACTAGGGAGGTCCATGGTTATTGGACTCTCCCCAGCCTAAAAATAGCAGGCCGAAGCTGCCCCTGAAGTGGTGCATCCATTAGATGCGCCAATCCTGATGCTTCGCCCCAGCTCATCCCGTGCCCTGGTGCGTTGGCAAACGGGGTAATATATGGGGCTAATACCAGATGTGCAATGTCACCTGGCATCAAGCTCTGGGGTTTGTGATGTCAGGCGTCTATCAGATACCCGACATCACCAACCCAGTCAGTAATAAGAAAAAATAGATGACAAACACATTTTTATTTGAAAAAACACTCCTCAACACATTCCCTCTTTCACCAATTTATTAGAAAGAAAAACAAATCCAGGTCTGCTGTAATCCAAGGGGTTCCCATGACGATCCATACCATAGTCAATGTCCCAGTCAATGAAGAACAGAATGTTTCCCATTGGCTGGGAGAGCAATGCAGTGACCTGATCTAACATCAATAGGTCAGCCCAGATCACTGCAGGACATGACAAGTGCTGCTGTCAGGAGCGAGGTACATTACCTGCGGTGACGATCTCCTGCACTGCTGATAGCAGAGCTGTCACTGACTTCAATGACAGCCGCCTTCACAGCCAAGTATCGCGGGAGCCTGTGACGTCACCGCTAGTCACAGTCTCGGGTCGGCAGCGAGAGGAGGAGATGTGACAAGCGGCGGCCATGGAGGACAGTGACAGCGCTGAGGTCGGGAGGGCGGGACTTCATCACCGCAGGTAAGCCGAGCAGGGTAATGTGTGCGGAGTGCGAGGTGGGTTGAACCAAACGGGGTAATGTGTGCGGATTGCAAGGTGGGTGGAGCCAAACAGGGTAATGTGTGCGGAGTGCGAGGTGGGTGGAGCCAAGTGGGGTAATGTGTGCGGAGTGCGAGGTGGGTGGAGCCAAGCGAGGCAATGTGTGCAAAGTGAGAAGTGGGTGGAGCCTAGCGGGGTAATGTGTGCAGAGTGCAAGGTGGGTGGAGCCAAGCGGGGTAATGTGTGTGGAGTGCGAGGTGGGTGGAGCCAAGGTAGGTAATGTGTGCGGAGTGCGAAGTGGGTGGAGCCAAGCAGGGTAATGTGTGCAGAGTGCGAGGTGGGTGGAGCCAAGCAGGGTAATGTGTGCGGAGTGCGAGGTGGGTGGAGCCTAGCGGGGTAATGTGTGCGGAGTGCGAGGTGAATGGAGCCAAGCGGGGTAATGTGTGCGGAGTGCGAGGTGGGTGGAGCCAAGCGGGGTAATGTGTGCGGAGTATGAGGTGGGTGGAGCCTAGCGGGGCCATGTGTGCAGGCGGCGGAGTGTGAAGTGGGTGGAGCTTAGCAGGGCCATGTGTGCAGGTGGCGGAGTGTGAGGTGAGTGGAGCCTAGCGGAGCCATGTGGTGCTGAGGACGTCAGTGCCGGGGACTGCATGGCTGGGGATAGGTGAGTGTGAGTGTGTGTGTGTGTGTGTGTGTGCACATGCCGAGTGCAGGAGGGGGCGGAGCCGAGCGGGGATGTGTCGGCTCCCTGCACACATAACCAGGGTAAATATCGGGTTTTTAACCAAAGCGCTTTGCTTGGATACCCGATATTTACATTGGTTACCAGCTTACCGCAGGCTGCCAGTGATGGCTCCCTGCACACTGCAGCTGTAAAAAGCCCTGCTTTTGGTGATCGAATGTACGTTCTAGAACGTAACTCGAACTGTCGAGCTTTTAGCAAAAAGCTTGAGTTCGAGTTCGATCTCGAGCACCCCCAAAATCACTCGAACATGAAATTGGCAAACCTCGAACCTCGCTCATCTCTAGTCAGGAGATACGTCCGCTACTGTTTCTCTTGCGCATGCAACCGTCCCTCACGACAGAGACCGGCTGGTCTCTTACATCCGTTGCCTGTGCCTGACAGACCTTGGGACGTCGTAGGCATAGATTTTGTGAGGGATCTGCCCTGTTCACAAGGGCATCGGTTTGTCTGGGTTCTTACTGACCATTTCTCCCAGATGGTTCATTTCGTTCCTTTACGGGGGATACCATCCTCAAAGATCTTAGCCAAACTGTTCATCAAACACGTCTTTTGCCTGCACGGAATGCCTGATCGTATCGTGTGTGATCGAGGACCACAGTTTGCTTCCCAGTTCTGGCGTGAGATCTGTAGACTATTAGGCTATGTGCGCACGTTGCGTACTAGCCCTGCAGAAATTTCTGCAGCGATCTGAAGAGCACACGTGCGCTTTAAATCGCTGCAGAAAATGTCCGTAGAGAAAAAAAAAAAGCCGATTCCATGCGCTCTGCCTGCAGCTCCTGCCGTAGACAGAGCAGGAGCTGCCGGCAAAGCGCACGGAAAAAGTGACATGTCACTTCTTAGAACGCAGCGCTTCGGGCAGCAGCCGAAGCGCTGCGCTCTAAGACGCCACGTGCGCACGGCCCCTGCACAATCTCCATAGACTGTGCAGGGGACGCAGGACGCATGCAGTTACGCTGCGCTACAAAGCGCAGCGTAACTGCATGTATTTACGCAACGTGCGCACATAGCCTCACAAATAGAATTGAACATCTCCTAAGCTTATCATCCGGAAACTAATGGTTTGGTCGAACGAACTAACCAGACTCTGATTATCTATCTTAGACACTTCGTGTCAGAGAACCATGAAGACTGGTCCTCACTCCTTCCCTGAGCCGAGTTTGCCCTTAACAATTCTGTAGCAGAGGTATCTGGGCAAACGCCTTTTGTCCTCAATAATGGACAACATCCTCGGGTACGACAACCCTTTCCTTCTACCTCTTCTTCATCTCTAGTGACAGACTGGGCAACTAATGCCAGAGAGGTTTGGGATCGAGCCCAAGGAGCGATTCAGGTGTCCAAGGATGGCATGAAGGCTGTTGCTGATCGGTACCGCCATCCTGCGCCAGTGTTCTCCCCAGGGGATTTTGTGTGGCTTTCTGCAAAAAATGTGAAATTAAAAACGCAGTCATCCAAATTTTCTCCACGGTTCTTGGGTCCTTATCAGGTGCTCAGACAGGTGAATCCTGTAGTCTACCAGTTGAAATTGCCTCGCGTCTCCAGATCCATGACAAGTTTCATGTTTCTTTGTTGAAGCCCACAATCCTTCCTCATGTGGAAGAGGCGAGGTCTCCCTCTTCCGACTCCTCTCAAACCAGCTATCCTGTACGAGCTATCGTGGGTACCAAATCAGTTCGTGGGCGCAGGTATTTCCTGATCTATTGGGAGGGTTATGGTCCGGAACATTGCTCTTGGGAGCCGGAGGAGGCCATTGATGCTCCCGACCTCATTGCTGCTTATCTATGCCACCAGGAGAGGGGCCATAGAGGGGGGGTACTGTAACGGGTCGTCGGTAAGGTTCTTGCGGCTGAGGCTAAGTCCTGTAGTGGGGCTTCTGAGCATGTGCGAGCTTGCAAGCAGGATTTTTGTTCTAAGTCACCTTTTGCCCCTTCTGAGCATGCTTACCACGTGGCGATCGTCGATTGGTCGTGAACTGGGATCACATGACTATGAAGTGTCAGCTTCTGATTGGCCGCAAGTGACGTCATCGCTGATGTGTGATCACAAAACGATGACATACTGTCTGGTGATTGGCCGCGGGTGATGTCAACGCTGACACGGGCTCACATGACCATGACATGTTGGCTGCTGATTGGCCGCGGGTGACGTCATTCTTTCGGAGCTCCTCCATCTTGTGGGAGGTGCTTCATCTATAAAGATCACTGCTGCACGCTGTTCGGCGCTCAGTCGTTCTTGGTGCATGCATAGGGTAGATGGACGGATCATGTGTGATGTCCAATACTACCCGCTTCCTTGCATTTTAGTGGAATGGGTTAGGTAGGGTCTCAGTATCACCTAGTATTATACTACAGCCCGCTTCCATCTACCTTAGAGATGCAGGGTTAGGCAGGGCCATCACTCACTGCTCTCAGTGTCTCTTTAATTCGTCTGTGCGGTTAGCATAGAGAGCACACTGACTCCCTCTGTGATTAACACAAGGAGTGCAGGCAGGGACTATCACTAAACCTAACCAGTACGGATAGTACTGTTTGCACACACATCAGTGTGAAGTAACTCTGGTATCGGTTAGTGGACAGCAGCTGCGGTAACCTTCCGCATATGCTTTGTAGTTTCTGTAATTGGGCAGGAGCTACAAGTCCACGCTCCATATTATTCGCAGTCACACACCTGCTGCACTATTAGTTACATTTCCTCTGTGAGGTAACAGAGGAGTTGGTTGGTGGACAGCGGTTGGGGTACCATTCGCATATGCTTTGTAGTTCCTGTAATTGGGCAGGAGCTTCAGGTCCACCCTTCTTATCATTTTGGCATTTGCCATGTCTCTGTGAGTTAACAGTGAACACTGCACTTAGTCTTAATGTCACTGTGAGGTAACAGTGACAGTACCACTCTTGTGGTACAGTATCCCTTACCTTGCCTTCGCCAGCAGCAGATTATTCTGCACGGTGGGCCCTGACTGCTAGATAGCCTACCTACTCCCTACCAATTGGCAGTCCCATAACATTTGGTCAGTATTATTGCAGTGTTTTCTGTATTCTTTCTTCTCTCTTTTGGGGGTTTCTGCTTTTTATAATGAAGTGTTTTGCAGTATTCTTTAACTTTTTTAGCTGCATAGACACTTCATTATTGAACCGTGACTAGGGCTTATTTTCAGAATAGGGCTTATATTTAAGCCTTACGCCGAAAATGCTGAATATTCTTACTAGGGCTTATTTTCAGGGTAGTGTTTATTTTCGGGGAAACACGGTATAATTGAATAAAGATTAATTCTATTAATTTTGGCATTTTTGTCCTTTTGTTGTTGGTTTTGTATATTCTTTCTGACTAGTACCATATTTATTGCACACTTTATTGATGCACTGGGAAACTAATGAGTTACATATTTACTATTTTGCATATAATTTAGTTGCATTTTTGTTGCTTTTTTGGTGCTGAAATTGCTTACTATGTCTTCACAGATTGTGTAGCCTAAGGCGGGCTTTGCACATTACGACATCGCATGCCGATGCTGCGATGTCGAGTGCGATAGTCCCCGCCCCCGACAAACGTGCGATATCTTTTGATAGCTGCCGTAGCGAACATTATCGCTACGGCAGCTTCACATGCACTCACCTGTCCTGCGACGTCGCTCTGGCCGGCGAACCGCCTCCTTCCTAAGGGGGCGGGCCGTGCGGCGTCACAGCGACGTCACACGGCAGGCGGCCAATAGCAACGGAGGGGCGGAGATGAGCAGGATGTAAACATCCCGCCCACCTCCTTCCTTCTCATAGCAGTCGGGACGCAGGTAAGGCGATGTTCCTCGCTCCTGTGGCTTTACACACAGCGATGTGTGCTGCCGCAGGAACGAGGAACAACATCGTACCTGTCGCTGCACCGGCATTATGGAAATGTCTGAGAATACACCGATGATACGATAACGACGCTTTTGCGCTCGTTCATCGTATCAAAAAGGTTTACACACTACGACATTGCAAGTGACGCCGGATGTGAGTCACTTTCGATTTGACCCCACCAGCATCGCACCTGCGATGTCGTAGTGTGCAAAGCCGCCCTTAGTTGAAATGGATTATATATAAATCCAGGGCACAATCCTGGACAAATCACCTAGATAAAGTTTTTAAAAATGAGTCCACAATTTTGAACCCTGATGGTCACTCCTCTATCATTAAACTTCAAAAGTATGCTGAACAACTACTACACAGGAGAATGAAAATGTGGTGGAATGATGCTTTTTTTTTTTTACAGAATTACCACCAAAAACGTTTAATACTGAGAGGTTTAAGGGTGCAAATGTTTCCTTTATTTATAATAACAGATGAATTTTTCATATCCCAATGGGACGATAACTGCACCAACAGCTCAATGAGGTTTATTGAATTATTAATTGATTTGAACAAGAAAAACCTGATACCATTAGAAAAAGAAATAGATGATCATTTTCAAAAATTAATGGATGCAAGTACAAAAGATGAAATGTTAATTTTCAATCAACAACTTGAAAAGAATTTTGATGAGTAGGAGAAAGTCATTAAGGACAATAAAGTTAAGAAATTAGTTTGTGATATGAATGATTTTGAACATAAAAGAGCCTATCAATGGTATCAAAAGAAATCCCCTTCCCATACTTCTAGAAGTAGATAAACTTCTGTCTCTTCTCTATATATAAATTTACTTATGCAAATATACAGATATAAGTACACACACAAAAGATGTAAGTAAAGTAATTTACATACAGTTAGGTCTGTCATACAAGTGCTATAATATAAGGTGTAAAGTCCCTCTTAAGTCAGATAGAAAAGGTAAATCAATATATGCATGTATGATCACTTAAGTGAGACAGATATGGCACTTCTTATCTTTTGACCTGTACACTGTGCCTCACTATGCATTCAAATGGATGATACCATGTGGTTAGTGAGTTTTGCTGTGGAGTCCCTCTACAGTCCCTGACAGAAGTTCTGTCGCTTATCCATGTTATGTAAATAAAGCTTATAACCTGACTTTAAATTCATCCATTGGTTTCATAAATTACTCTTTTGAGAGGTGAAACCCTCCCAAATTTGGTTTAGGTTATGAAAATAAAGTTGCTGCAAAGCTGAAATATTGATCATTTAATGAACTTGGATAGGTCAGATTTTGGCAAGACAAAAGTTTTGTCGCCTTGTCATATAATGCACTCAATCCTAGTTTACATCCTCACCTGTGCTCACTAAATGATCAGTTAATTAGTGGGTGTGTATAAAAAGAAACTCAGCACCCCAGACCTTCACTTGATCTGCAACCTGACCTCTAACAACATGCCAAAAATCCACCCTCGTACCAAAGCCTTGATTATCAAGAGGCTGAAGATCAGATCCACTGCTGAGGTGGTTATCACCTTTAATGTGTCTGAGCGTCAAGTACAAAGAATTAAAAAAAAGATTTGAAGAGACTGGAGATGTTTTTGACAAGCCCAGGTCCGGCAGACCCCACAAGACAACTGCTCAGGAGGAACGTTTGCTGGTTAGAAAATCCAAAGCCAGCCCCTCTTCCACTGCAGCAGAGCTCCAAAAGGCCTGGTCACCTCAAGTCCCTGTTTCAACTAGAACAGTTTGTAGGATTCTGTCTCAAAATTGCCTCCATGGTCGAATCAGTGCCCAGAAGCCACCACTAAACAAAAAGCAATTAAAAAAACCATGTGGCATTTGCCAAGTCCCACAGCCTGCTAAACAGATGGACGCTGGAAAAGTGGCAGAAGGTGGATTTTTCTGATGAATCTTCAGTTAAATTACACGACAGCCGCCGCAAATACTGCAGGAGACCTACTGGAGCCTGTATGGATCCAGAAAACAGTTAAGTTTGGTGGTGGAAAGATCATGGTCTGGAGTTACATTCAGTATGGGGGTGTGCGAAACATTTGTAAGGTGGAAGGCAATATCAATAGCCTAAAATATCAAGAAGTATTAACTACCTCTTACATTCCCAATCATAAAATGGGTCAAATTCTACAGCAGGATGGTGCTCCATGTCATACATCCATCTCTACAACAAAGTTCCTCCTGGCAAAGAAGATCAAGGTGCTCAAGGACTGGCAAGCCCAGTCACCAGACATGAACATCATTGAGCATGTTTCGGGTAGGATGAAAGAGGAAGCTTGGAAAACAAAACCAAAGAATTTAGATGAACTCTGGGAGGCATGTAAGACTGCATTCTTTGCTATTCCTGATGACTTCATCAATAAATTGTATGAATCATTATTGAACCACATGGATGCAGTCCTTCAAGCTCATGGAAGTCACACAAAATATTAAATATGGCTCTAATAGCACCACAACTTTATTCACTAATGTTATGCAACATATCTTTGTAATAGAAGTTAATTATTTGTTTAAATTTCACATTACTTTATGTGGGCGACAAAACTTTTGTCTTGCCAAAATCTGACCTTTCTGTGTTCATTAAATGATCAATATTTCAGCTTTGCAGCAACTTTATTTTCATAACCTAACCAAATTTGGGAGGGTTTCAGCTGTCAAAAGAGTAATTTATGAAACCAATGGATGAATTTAAAGTCAGGTTATAAGCTTTTATTTACATAACATGGATAAGCGACAGAACACCCTATTTGTCACATTGATGGTACCAGGGCAGTGGATTTCTTTTAAGTACTAAATTTAAATATGTAGATCCCAGCAAAGAGTATGACTTATCTGCTGGGAACATCCAAAGAAAGATCCCAACACGGTTGCGGGGTTCATCAGGGGATATTCAGTGGTGTTATCATAGGTTCATAAACATTAAAGCCATCTTATTACATGCCATGTGTAATAAGCGGCCTCTGCCCCACTCGCCACTAGACTGGTGGGTGGCATTACCCTTCACTTGTGAGGTGCCCCGTCATCATACTAGGGGAAGACAATTTACATCTGGGGACTGTCTAACTGGGCCACTGATTTTGCCCTTCTGAATCTAAGCGCATGTAATAAGATGGCCTTAATATTTATGGAGCTACCATAAGCCCATTGAACATCCCCTGATGAACCCCGCGAAAGGAAGGAGGGAAACGCCAAATCTTTGTTTGGTAATCCCAGCAGATAAGTCATACCACTTGCTGGGATCTACATTTTTAAATTTCTAGACCTACAGCATATTATTGTTTATGTGTGTAGGAGAAATTTTAAAATAGTTTCCTTCTTCCCTCATTGAGCTCATCTGTTTCTTTGCGGATTAATTTCCTCTTTGGGTCTATTTAATGAGTGAGTTGCTATTACTGACTAGAATTTTTGTGTAAACTATTTATAAACTACCTCATAATTATATTTTACTTGAGACAGTGTTTGTGTGGCGCCCCTGGCCTGGTCAGGCGCCACTGAGTACTGCACCCATGCTGGGTGAGTGCAAACAGGTAATCCTGAAGGCTGGAATAGGGTGTGTATGCACAGACACATAGCAACCAGGTCTCTCACAAACACTAGAGGGGACCCTTGGGCAGACCCAAGAGGGGGCGTGGACTCCATATATCAGCTAGTGGTGTTGGGGGAGGGGCTGGAAGCTAGGTTGCAGTGGCAGTCAGAGAAGGAGTAGGAGAGGAGCAAGCCGAGTTTGAAGTGGAGACGCACGTTAGCGCACACACTAGTCAGACCCTGCAGATGTGGTAGCTGTTAGCGGGGGAGAACGGTCACCAGTAGTTGGACAGAAAGACGCTGAGGAAGCCAGTTGGTCGAGTAAGACGTTGAGGTTCCTCACCAACCAACACAGAGCATCAGCAGCCACAAGGGGGCCTATAAGGAGGATCGAGCCTGGAGCCATTTTCCTTGGTCCATGCTGCTAGCAAACGGGCCAGAATGGGGAGAAAAGGCAGTTGCGACTTCCCTGGATGAATCCCACGGTACTTTAAGTCAGGGGTTGTCCGAAACAAGAAGTGCTAGGAAGGCGAGTCAGCAGTTACCCATACATCAGCCTGAAGGATACCTGGTTCCAACTGGTGTATCTCCGTATCGCCCGGGTTACCTCACAAGACCAGCAGAAAGTGAGTAAACGAGTTGAAAGACACTTCAGACTGAGACTGAGTTCTTCTGAGACCTGTTGTTCCACACACATACACCCGAGCCCCTGGGCCCAGCCTCACTCTCGGGAGGCCACACCACCCGACTGCAGATTCCACCAGCCCCAGACACTCGTTAAACTGCAGTGGCGGTCACCTATAACCCTGACCAAGAGTGGCGTCAGGACTCAGATATAAATAACCAGATATACCTTTTACCAGCGGTAATCAAGTGGAGCCCCTGTGGTGTCCCAGAAGTCCCTGAGGCGACCGCTGCAGGTGGGCGACACATTTGCAGTTTTTCTGGTGATGGGTGCCACTTTATTGGCAACGATAGGTTAAATAGGATTAAGTTAAGGGCAGCTGACGAGGAGCGGGGGCCAGCCAAAAAGTATGGTGCACCTCCGTTGGTAGGTAGAAGAAAGGGAGGGAGCATTTAGTCCCCTTGCTAGTCCTTCTCTCCCATTATCCATTAATCTAACAATATATATACATATACAGTATATGTCGGTTTGCACAGATTGATAGCCTACTATCCATTCACTATTTGTTAGCCTTTTTGCACTCACTTCACGTGATATTGGTCTGTACTATAACTATGGTTGTTATCATACTACATAGTTTTTTAGCTTTTTGGTGTTAACAGTTCCCCATCCTAGCAGTTCCCCCATCCTGGTATGTTCTCCATCCTGGCATGTTCTCCATCCTGGCAGTTCGCCCATCCAGGCATGTTCCCCCATTCTGGCATGTTCTCCATTCTGGCATGTTCTCCATTCTGGCAGTTCCCCAATTCTGGCAGTTCCCCCATCCTGGCATGTTCTCCATTCTGGCATGTTCTCCATCCTGGTATGTTCCCCCATCCTGGCAGTTTCCCCATCCTGGCATGTTTCCCATCCTGGCACAGCCACACACAGTTAAAAGAAAAGCATACACGCCTTCCAAAACTCACTCGACAACCGCTGTGGGGTTCCTACAAGATGTCATTCTGCGACAGTGCAGAGCTTAATAATTTTTCCAGTGTCTCCTATGCAACAGGCCTGTGGCCTAGGAGAGGAGTGTCGAAACGAGAAATGTCTCCTCCGCTTCGAGACAACTTTGATCTGCTAGTGCGATCGTGCCAGCAGTTCAAAGCTGCTGAGGTGATGGTGCAGTGCCAACAGAGAGGGCTCTGCATGCCCTCTCTATCAGATAGAGGGAGCGCTCCACTGCTTCTCTCATCATTGCTTTCATATGAGATGCTGATACAATTGAAAGTGCGATCCTCGGGGGGACCCGGTGTCAGCGCTGGCAGCAGGCCCCCTGACTCATGGGCTTAATAGCGCTCGCATGGCCTGCATCTATTGGCGGTACGCCACTGTCTCTTGCATTTTGCCCTAATACATTTTTTTTTTCCTTTTTAAAGGGGTGCACAACCTACAGCTCCAGGGCACTGCAATGGTGGCAGCTTTTGCACCCTATTATGTAAATTTGTTCCTGGTGCTGTGGGAAAAGAAAAATCTTTCGAACCATCATCTACAGTACAGACCAAAAGGTTGGACACACCTTCTCATCTCTAGAACAACTATTAAGAGGAGACTTTGTGCAGCAGGCCTTCATGGTAAAATAGCTGCTAGGAAACCACGCTAAGGACAGGGAACAAGTAAAAGAGACTTGTTTGGGCTAAATAACACAAGCAATGGACATTAGACCAGTGGAAATCTGTGCTTTGGTCTGATGAGTCAAAATTTGAGATCTTTGGATCCAACAACCGTGTCTTTGTAGAAAAGGTGAACGGATGCACTCTACATGCCTGGTTCCCACCATGAAGCATGGAGGAGGAGGTGTGATGGTGTGGGGCTGCTTTGCTGGTGACACTGTTGGGGATTTATTCAAAACTGAAGGCATACAGAACCAGCATGCCTACCACAGCATCTTGCAGCGGCGTGCTATTGAATCCAGTTTGCGTTTAGTTGGACCATCATTTATTTTTCAACAGGACAATGACCCCTAACACACCTCCAGGCTGTGTAAGGGCTATTTGACTAAGAAGGAGAGTGATGGGGTGCTACGCCAGATGACCTGGTCTCCACAGTCACCAGACCTAAACCCAATCGAGATGGATTGGGGTGAGCTGGACCGCAGAGTGAAGGCAAAAGGGCCAACAAGTGCTAAGCATCTCTGGGAACTCCTTCAAGACTGTTGGAAGACCATTTCCGGTGACTACCTTTTGAAGCTCATCAAGAGAATGCCAAGAGTGTGCAAAGCAGTAATCAAAGCAAAAGGTGGCTACTTTGAAGAACCTAGAATATAAGACATATTTTCAGTTGTTTCACACTTTTTTAAGTATTTCATTCCACATGTTTTAATTCATAGTTTTGATGCCTTCAATGTGAATCTACAATTTTTAGAGTCATGAAAATAAAGAAAACTTTTTGAATGAGAAGGTGTATCCAAACTTTTGGATAAAATAAATAAACCTAGATAGGTTCCACACATATGCGCCAAGGAAGACACCTGACCCTAGCTATCCCTAGTGCTGGACTCTAAATAGGAAATGGGTGGTATGAGCTCTTCATCAAGCCCACTAAACACAAAAAACACAAGACGGAAACACAGGTTGAAAATGCATGAACTACTTATCCACAGATGATTCAGGTAGAAATTCAACTAAGTTTCAGCCACATTACTGTAGATGAGTACAAGCCACCTGCTTGCAACCAGAGCTTGAATGAACTGAATAAATCACCAGCACAAGTCCAGGTAAGATGGGAGTATTTAAGCACAAGGGGAATACTGATAATCAGCAGCTGGATGGAAGAAGAGCTCCCAAGGTTCCTACAGGGCAAGAGATGAAAATTCAGCAGGAAAGCTGGTGACTTGCCAGTAGACTCCTGGTGAAAATTATTTATTTGAAGCATATTCGGCCAATGGTAAATAAGATGCCCAATCCTCCTGGTTCTCGGAGACAAAACACCTAAGATAAGTTTCCAAATTTTGACTTATGCTCTGGGTCTGCCCATTTGACTGAGGATGGAAGGCAGAAGAGAAAAACAACCGCACCCTCAGTCGAGCACAAAAAGCTTTCCAAAATTTTCGAAACAAACTGGGTTCCCCAATCAAAGACCACATTGGAAGGAACCCCGTGAAGCTCCACAACTCATTGATGAACACCTGAGCCAGAGTCTTGGCATTTGGAAGTGCTGGCAACATGACGAATTGCGTCATTTTACTGAACCTATCCATAACTCTGGTCCAGATGTCGCATCTCTGCTGTCCAGAATCCCAGAGTGCCTATCTGCTATATCTTCCTTCTTTTCCTCTCGCTTTCTAAAGCTTAACGTGGCCAAAACTGAACTGATCATCTTTCCTCCATCTCCCCTACACTCTCCACCTGACCTATCCATTACAATTAATAACATCACGCTCTCCCCAGCACCCAAAGTTCGGTGCCTCGGAGTGACCTTTGACTCCGCCCTGTCCTTCATACCGCACATCCAATCCCTCACCACCTCCTGCCGTTTTCAACTCAAAAATATCTCCAGAATCCGCCCTTTCCTCAATCCCCAATCTACAAAAATGCTAGTGCATGCCCTCATAATCTCCCGCATCGACTACTGCAACATCCTCCTCTGTGGTCTCCCTGCTAACACACTCGCCCCTCTCCAGTCCATCCTTAATTCTGCTGCCTGAATGATCCACCTCTCTCCTCAATACCACCCCGCTTCTCCTCTCTGCAAGACCCTCCACTGGCTCCCAATCTTCTATCGTATCCAATTCAAACTACTAACCCTGACCTACAAAGCTATCCATAATCTGTCTCCTCCATATATCTCTGAACTAATCTCTCGCTACACTCCAAAACGTAACCTCCGGTCCTCCCAAGATCTCCTTCTCTCCTCCTCTCTAATTCGCTCCTCATGCAACCGACTCCAAGACTTCTCCCGAGCATCCCCAGTCTCCTGGAACTCACTGCCTCAACACATCAGACTATCTACTACACTTGCAAACTTCAAACGGACTCTGAAAACTCATCTGTTCAGAAATGCCTATAATCTACAATGACGCCACTGCCCCACCACCGTGCGGAGCTGCCGCCCCACCACCGTGCGGAGCTGCCGCCCCACCACCGTGCGGAGCTGCCGCCCCACCACCGTGCGGAGCTGCCGCCCAACCTACACCCCACCTACTGTCTCCTCCCCAAAATCCTTTAGGATGTAAGCCCGCAAGGGCAGGGCCCTCTTCCCTCTGTACCAGTCTGTCTATTGTAACTTGTATATGTATTCTGTATGTAACCCCCTCATGTACAGCACCATGGAATCAATGGTGCTCTATAAATAAACAATAATAATAATAATAATAATAATAATAACTACCAAAACCAGAGTCTTTCCTGACGATGAAGGTATGTTAGTAATGAAATCCATTAATAAATGCGTCCATGGTCTTTTCGGGACAGCCAATGGCAGGAGAGATCGCGATGGATGGAGTATGCGTTTCCTTGGAATGTGCGCACATACTGAATGCAGACACATAGTTAACCACAACTTGATACAACCTCAGCCACTAAAAACGATGAGAAAGGAGGTCCGAAGTTACTTTACTACCTGCATAACCTGCAAGTACAAAATTGTGTTGTTTCCCAATTAGTTTAATTTGCAAACTGGGTGGCACGAACAAGCTCGAAGAAGGGCAAGAGGCCGCGGCGTTCCCCTGAGCCTCCTAAACACCACCTCCTCCAGGTCTGGGCACAAGGTAGAGATGACCATGCCCTTCTGCAAAATGGGTAACGGGTTCACGTGATCACTACCACCAGGGAAGCTCTGGGATAATGCATCTGCCTAGGTGTTTTAAATCCCTGGATGGTAAGTGACAGTATAATTAGACCTGGTAAAAAACAAAGACCGTCTAGCCTACCTGGGATTAAGACGTTTGGCAAACTCAAGATGTGACAGGTTTTGATGGTCTGTGATTACCGTAATGGGATGAATTGCCTCCTCCAGCCCATGGTGCCATTCCTCGAAATCTAACTTATTTGTCAATAGTTTTCTATTGCCAACATCATAGTTTTCCTTGGCCAAGGACAATTTCTTGGAAAAGAAATCACGTTGATGCCATACACCACGGACAAACCCTGTGATAACACAGCTTCAACTCCCACCTCGGATGCATCAACCTCCACAACAAAAATCTGACTGAGTATAAGTGCAGTGGAAAAACATTCCTTTCAAAGAAGAAAAAGCCTGCTTGGAGGAAGCTAACCATTTAGAGAAATCTGTCCTTTTGTTTGTCATGTCAGTGAGAGGTTTTTACAATTACCAAATAGTATTGAATAAATTTCCAGTAAACGAAGGGTAAACCCCAGAAAGTGCTGTAACACCTTCAGGTTTTCTGGATGATCCCAGTCAAGTACAGCACAGACCTTCTTTGGATTCATCTGAAAGCTTGAAGCAGACATCAGGTACACTACAGTTCAAAAGCTTGTGGTCACCCAGACAATTTTGTGTTTTCCATGAAAAATCATACTTTATTTATCAAATGAGTTGCAAAAGGAATATAAAACATAGTCTAGACATTGACAAGGTTAGAAATAATGATTTTTACTTGAAGTAATAATATTCTCCTTCAAACTTTGCTTTTGTCAAAGAATGCTCCCTTTGCAGCAATTACAGTTTTGCAGACCTTTGGCATTCTAGCTGTTAATTTGAAGAAGTAATCTGAAGATAATTCACCCCATCCTTCCAGAGGCCCTTCCCACAAGTTGGATTGGCTTGATGGGCACGTTTTGCGTACCATACGGTCACGCTGCTGCCACAACAGCTCAATATGGTTGAGATCTGTTGACTGGGCTGGCCACTCTATTACAGATAGAATACCAGCTGCCTGCTTCTTCCCTAAATAGTTCATGCATAATTTGGAGGTGTGCTCCAGGTCATTGTCCTGTTATAGGATGAAATTGACTCCAATCAAGCGCTGACCACAGGGTATGACATGGCATTGCAAAATGGAGTGATAGCCTTCCTTATTCAAAATCCCTTTAACCTTGTACAAATCTCCCACTTTACCAGCACCAAAGTAACCCCAGATCATCACATTACCTCCACCATGCTTGACAGATGAAATCAGACACTCTTCCAACATCTTTACAGTTGTTCTGTGTCTCACAAATATTCTTCTGTGTGATCCAAACACCTCAAACTTCGATTCGTCTGTCCATAACACATCTTTTCCAATCTTCCTATGTCCAATGTCTGTTGTTTTGACCATATTAATCTTTTCCTTTTATTAGCCAGTCTCAGATATGGCTTTGTTTTGCCACTCTGCCCTGAAGGTCAGCATCCTGGAGTCGCCTCTTCACTGAAGACGTTGACACTGAAGTTTTGTGTGTACTATTTAAAGGGAACCTGTCATCAGGAATTTGGCTTTCAACCTAAACGTTTCCCCCTCTGCAGCTCGTGGGCTGCATTCTAGGAAGGTTTTTGTACTTTTTGTGCCCCTTTTTAAACCAAAATAAACACTTTATAAACGTGTACCTTTCTGTTTGAAAATCTTGTTAATTTTCCATGGGGGCGGGCCGTGTGGCGTCCGTTGCTGTAGCTTACGCCGTCCCCCATGCTCCAAATCATGCCTCATAACGCCGCCCACTGCGCCGAGGTCCCGTGCACGCCGGGACACCTAGTGACGTGGTCGCAGGCACGAGAGTATGGGCGGCGCTGTGATTGCATCGCAAGTGCGCGCCCATACTCTCGTGTGCGCGCTCTCCCCTCTGTACGTCGCTCAGATCCTCTGCTTCTCCTGTGCTCCGCTCCTCCCATCTATTTCCTGCTGCAGGGTACGATGGGAAGGAGGTGACGTCGGGCCGGCGCAGAACGCTGGAGGCAGTGGGGGAAAGGGCGGGCACGAGAGTATGGGCGGGCACTTGCGATGCAATCACAGCGCCGCCCATACTCTCGTGCCTGCGACCACGTCACTAGGTGTCCCGGCGTGCACGGGACCTCGGCGCAGTGGGCGGCGTTATGAGGCATGATTTGGAGCATGGGGGACGGCGTAAGCTACAGCAACGGACGCCACACGGCCCGCCCCCATGGAAAATTAACAAGATTTTCAAACAGAAAGGTACACGTTTATAAAGTGTTTATTTTGGTTTAAAAAGGGGCACAAAAAGTACAAAAACCTTCCTAGAATGCAGCCCACGAGCTGCAGAGGGGGAAACGTTTAGGTTGAAAGCCAAATTCCTGATGACAGGTTCTCTTTAATGAAGCTACCAGTTGAGGACCTGTGAGGCATCGATTTCTCAAACTAGAGACTCTAATGTACTTGTTTTGTTGCTCAGTTGTGCAGCGGCCTCCCACTTCTCTTTCTACCCTGGTTAGAGCCTGTTTGTGCTCTGCTCTGAAGGACATAGTACACACCGTTGTAGGAGATCTTCAGTTTTCTTGGCAATTTCTCGCATGGAATAGCCTTCATTTCTAAGAACAAGAATAGACTGTCAAGTTTCACATGAAAGTTCTCTTTTTCTGGCCAGTTTGAGAGTTTAATGGAACCAACAAATGTAATGCTCCAGATTCTCAACTAGCTCAAGGGAAAGTCAGTTTTATAGCTTTTCTAATCATGAAAACTGTTTTCAGCTGTGCTAACATACTTGCACAAGGGTTTTCAAGGGATTTCTAAACATCTATTAGCCTTCTAATACAGTTAGCAAACACAATGTACCATTAGAACACTTGGGTGGTGGTTGTTGGAAATAGGTCTCTATACACGTATGTAGATATTGCATTAAAAACCAGACGTTTGCAGCTAGAATAGTCATTTACCACATTAACAATGTATATAGTGTATTTCTGTTTCATGTAATGTTAGCTTAATTGAAAAAAAGGGGTTTTCTTTCAAAAATAAGGAAATATCTAACTGACCCTAAACTTTTGACTGTAGTGTATCCCAAAAATTGCACCTATTGGACAGCGAAAACACACTTCTCCAGTTGGCATAGTTTCTTATCTCTCAAGATCTGAAACACCTGTTTAATATGTACCTAATGTGTCTTCATATCGGGTGACTAGATCAAGACCTTGTCCAAATAAACCACCACAAAGCTGCCCTCCAAATGGTGAAAAACATAATTCACAAAACGCTGGAAAATGACGAGGGCATTAGTGAGAACAAATGGTATGACCAGACTTTCATAATGCCCCTCAGGTGTATTGAAAGCAGTTTTCCATTCATCAACTTCTCTGATTCTAACCAGATTACAAGCCCCCTTAAATCCAACTTGTAGAACCATTTAGCTCCCACAATCTGGTTGAATAGATCAGGAATCAGAGGAAGAGGATAAGGGTCTCGGACGGTAATCTGATTCAATTCCCGAAAATCCAAACAAGGGAGGAGACCGCCATCTTTCTTAAGGTCCAGTCACACATAACGAGATCGTGAACGAGATCGCTACTACGTCACACTTTCTGGATCGTTTATGAGTCGTTGTTGAAATCGCATGTTGGGTGTCACACGTAACGACTTTAGGAACGAGCATGCGTCCCGTATAACGATCTTTCAAATCGTTGGGACCCTGTCACACAGCAACTATGTTAACGATTCCAATCCCATTAGGGGCGTAGTAAAATGCAGTGAGTCACGTAGGCGTGCATTTGCGTCGCCTTTTCCATACCCCCCTCCGCTTTCATTGGTGGCCAATACTGCGTTCTGATTGGGCGGCCGGGCGGGCGTCGCCTTTTCCACACCCTCCGCTCTGATTGGTGGCCAATACTGCGTTCTGATTGGGCATGCAGGGGGCGTATAGCGGTTAAATTTTATATCGCGTCACCCTTTGTCACTTCTTTTGAGCTTTGCTTTGAGATAGAACCTGCGACTCCACCCTGATTCCTTCGTCCATTGTACCCGGTCGCTTTGTTGGTGTGTTTTTCGGATCGAAGCCGCATCTGCACCCGGAGTTATCCCTCCAGCGTTCTCGAGTGTCGGTGAGATCGTATTTGCGATTCCGCTAGGATTCTACATTGATAGACAGATATACACTTCTTTGAAAAGGTAGGTCTTTTTTGGGGGGGGCTCATTTTTGATTAATGTTCTTGCTGTTAGATATATCTTAATATTTATTATGTGAGTTGATTAAAGTTGCTGGCTTTTATCTGTGTGTGTATAATGCCTTTTAAAGAGGGGTCTCTCCATAGTGCTGTTTGTAATGTGTCCTATCCTAGCATCGCTCGCTCTTTTGTCTCTCAGCTACAGCCGCCATTTTGTGTTTCTGCCACACATAGGGGCGGCCATTTTAGTCTCTGCCACACCATAACCCAAAATTGTGATCGGTTTATTGCAACTTCTTTTATGTTTACATATAAATTTTGCATTCTTTATTTCAGATGGCTTATTAGAACAAAGAAGAGTTTGTGCGTGAGCTTCTGGATTTGTATAAATCACTGCCCTGCTTGTGGAAAATCAAATCCGCAGAATATTCGGACAGAATAAAAAAACAAGCCGCCTATGTCCAACTGGTGGAGCTTTTTAAAAAACACAGTGGAGGCGAGGCGGTGGATGCCAAACTTGTAAAAAAGAAAATACAAGGATTGAGGACTGTATACAAGAAGGAAGCTAACAAGGTGGACAAATCCAAAAAGTCAGGGGCCGGCACCGACCAGCTGTATGTTTCACCTTTGTGGTACTTTAATCTCCTTGAATTCACAAGGGACCAGGAGCTACCACGAAGGATGGAAAGCTCCTACCAACCAAACCAAGACCTGGAAGCAGACATCCCAATCGATGACATCCCGATCGATGACAACACCTCCGCTGTTGTAGATGTAAGTACCTTATTTGCTTCACGGTACATAGCATTAAAACTTTTTATGTACATGCCATTGAGGAATACAAAATAGTAACTTCTTGTTACCATGCTTTATTGTGCAGTTTTGAAAAGCTATCCCTTCCAGTTCAGATAAGTACACTCCAATACAATTTTGTCACACTTAAATTAAATTTCATAACTATTAAAATGTATGACTTTTACTTAACATTTATTTTTCTGTTCCCGCAGAACCCTCAGACAGATATAGTGAGGCCCCAATTGAATGAGAACCCCACCACGTCTATCGAGCCTATTGTGGAGGATAATGAGGCACCTGCACCCTCTGGTGAAATGCGGCGAACAAATTTCCGCAAAAAGAAGGCCACCACCCCTGTGACATCCGCTGAATTTTATTCTTTGGCAAACAAACTGCTATCCCAGCCAAAAAGCACTCCAGTTGATAGCTTTGCGACATTTGCATCAGACAGACTCAGCAAACTGGATTCCACACAGAGGGATCAAGCAGAGAGACTAATGTTTGAAGTCCTAAGAAAGGCAGGCCGAGGAGAACTTGATGACACTGACACTATATGTAAGATGAACCAGCCCCATCATTCAACTACATGGATTCCTCGCCAGCCCCTGCGAAGTACACCAAAGAGGATGCATCCACCAAGCTTGCAGCTTGACCTCCCCCCACAGTATCCCCCCCCACATTATCCCATTTATTCAAATGAATCATTTTTATCCCAACTGTCATCTCCCACCCGGCCAGAATATGCCACCCAATATGAAGAGGGCAACTAAATTTTGTTATTTGTGTGTAATTTTAATTGTTATATTTTCATTGTAATAATAAATTTATGTTGGTTCAATCTTGCTGCCTGCTTTACTTAATTCAGCATATGGTTGTGATGCCCTGGCAAAACACGGTAGTTACAGAGGTTGTACCATACTCCACCCTCATTGGCATACCACCACACAACCCCCAAACTCATGTACACCAAACAACCAGTAAAGCCTAGTCACCCCCTCGTGACAAAGGACATAGCAGTGTGCGGGAACAGGCAGATGGGAGCGCCCACCTAGGGGTCCAGAGATGTCAGGGGCGGGACCACTGTAGTCAAGTACTGACAGTTGAAGTGAAGTAGTCTGAAGTATAGCGGAGTCAGGGGTTGGGGTCCATGTATGTAATATAATGTTTGTGAGTGTTAATTAACCCGATGTGTAACTCTGGCGATGTTATTCGGTCATCGGATTCGTCAGGCAATGGTATTTGGTCTTGGGGTTTCTCCGACGATGGTA